>NW_016803302.1:325247-405464 GCF_001698545.2 Rhinopithecus bieti
TTTTTTTTTTTTTTGAGAAGGAGTCTTGCTCTTCTTGCTAAGTTGCCGACTGTCTGGAGTGCAGTGGCACGATCTCGGCTCACTGCAAGCTCCGCCTCCCGGGTTCACACCATTCTGCCTCAGCCTCCCGAGTAGCTGGAACTACAGGCGCCTGCCACCACACCTGGCTAATTTTTTTTTTTTTTTGTATTTTTAGTAGAGATGGGGTTTCACTGTGTTAGCCAGGATGGTCTCCATCTCCTGATCTCGTAATCCAGCCCCGCCTTGGCCTCCCAAAGTGCTGGGATTACAGGCGTGAGCCACTGTGCCAGGCTTTTTTTTTTAGACCAAGTCTCCCTCTGTCACCCAGCCTGGAGTACACTGGCATGATCTCGGCTCACTGCAACTTCCACCTCCTGGGTTCAAGCAATTCTCATGCCTCAGCCTCCCAAGTAGCAGGGATTACTGGTATTTGCCACCACGCTCGGCTCATTTCTTTAATTTTTAGTAGAAACGGGTACACCATGTTGGCCAGGCTGGTCTTGAATTCCTGGGCTCAAGCGATCCACATGCCTCAGCTTCCCAAAGTGCTGGGATTACAGGTGTGAGCCGCCATGCCTGGCCCCAACAATCTTTCAATGTCCTCTCCATATGGAAAAGTGGGAGCAAAATAAGAATGAGGGAATGGTTTTTGTGGTTCTTGGCCAAATTCTGTAGCTTCTAGGAGTTTCTGCTTGAACAGTTCTTTTCAAGGACCAAATTGAAACCTTTCTGAAGTTTATTGCTCTATCAGTGCTTGAAGCCAACAACATTGGGGATTATAATTGGGTTGAGAGATCTAACATAATCAGCTGACACACATATCCAAAAGGCTACAATCCTGGGTCTTGAGATATTGACAAGATTTAGAATTTTGTTAATGACTTGAGAACTATTGCATTTATCATTTGGCACCTTTAAAGCCAATAGGAAAAAAGGTTAAGTGCAGTATTAAATTAATTCATAAGAGCAGACTGATTTGATAGACTATTAAAACAATGTATTGGCTGGGCGCGGTGACTCCCGCCTGTTATCCCAGCACTTTGGGAGGCCGAGACGGATGGATCACGAGGTCAGGAGATTGAGACCATCCTGGCTAACACGGTGAAACCCCCTCTGTACTAAAACTACAAAAAATTAGCCGGGCGTGGCGGTGGGCGCCTGTAGTCCCAGCTACTAGGGAGGCTGAGGCAGGAGAATGGCGTGAACCCGGGAGGCGGAGCTTGCAGTGAGCCGAGATTGTGCCACTGCACTCCAGCCTGGGCAACAGAGCGAGATTCCGTCTCAAAATAAATAAATAAACAAATAAAACAATGTATTATAACACCACACTTTGGGTATGCAAAAATAGGAAATAATCTAATACTTATGATCCCTTATGAAGTACATATCATTATGACCTACGTGTATATACAGAAAATTATGTGCTAAAGTGGCATTCTTTTTTTTTTTTTTTCTTTCAGAGATGGAGTCTCACTCAGTCGCCCAGGCTGGAGTGCAGTGGCGCGATCTCCGCTCACAGGAAGCTCCGCCTCCCGGGTTCACGCCATTCTCCTGCCTCAGCCTCCAGAATAGGTGGGACTACAGGTGCCCGCCACCACGCCTGGCTAATTTTTTGTATTTTTAGTAGAGATGGAGTTTCACCGTGTTAGCCAGGATGGTCTCTCTTTCTCTCTTTTTTTTTCTTCCTCTTTTTTTTTGAGGCAGGGTCTCACTTTGTCACCCAGGCTGGAGTGTAGTGGTGTGATCATGGCTCACTGCAGCCTCAACCTTCAGGGCTCAAGCAATCTTCCTGCCTCATTTTAAAATTTTTTGTAGAGATGAGGTCTCACTATATTGCCGAGGCTGGTCTCGAATTCCTGGGCTCCAGTGATCTTCCTGGTTTGGCCTCCCAAAGTGCTGGGATTACAGGCATGAGCCATTGCCGCCCACCAAGAGGAGCATTCTTAAATGAGGGGATTCTCACCCTGATCTAGAATAATTTTATGCTCAACTTGTTGGGAAGCCTTATTTCACGTGATCTTTATAAAGTTGTCTATCAAACCAAATCTGGGGCTGCCTAAGACATCAACTTCTGAATCTTAAATTCTGTAATTTTGTAAGAATTGAGGGCCGGGCGCGGTGGCTCACGCCTGTAATCCCAGCACTTTGGGAGGCCGAGGCAGGCGAATCACAAGGTCAGGAGATCAAGACCACGGTGAAACTCCGTCTCTACTAAAAATACAAAAAATTAGCCGGGCGAGGTGGCGGGCGCCTGTAGTCCCAGCTACTCCGGAGGCTGAGACAGGAGAATGGCATGAACCCGGGGGGCGGAGCTTGCAGTGAGTCGAGATAGCGCCACTGCACTCCAGTCTGGGGGATAGAGGGAGACTCCGTCTACAAAAAAAAAAAAAGAATTGAACTAAAAGAAATTAAATATCAAAATACTTTACCATTTTCTAAAATGTTTAGAGCCACATCAGAGAGCTCAGTATTACTGTTTCAAAATCAATATAAGAAAATAATGCAAGTTACTAAAGTATCAGTAGTTCAGGTACCTTTTGAGAAACTTTGCAAAGCATTTGTTTAAACCTTACACTCGAACTCTACATTTTTTTTCCAGGCCGAACAAACATATATTTGTTCTCCCTAGAGCTTCTCATAATACCTCTATTATCCTTGCTGCTCTCTCCAAAGTCATCCTATTAAATTACAAGCTGCATCCCCAATCCAAGGTTTTCTTCCTGATACGAAGGCATTTTCTGAAGTTAATTTTAAGGCTGATACAACTTTGCAGAAACTCCAGTCGGCTCCAGTTGTAGACTTCACATCAGATACTACATAAAACGAAGCCATCAGTCTGCCAGAAAAGCTATTATTCATGCCCTTTACAGATTCCCCATTAGCTTTCTGTGTCCCTGCCAAGTGTAATTGAGTTGAATGGGAATTTAGCATATGTAAACCACACACGCTGAACACACTCTTCAAAACAGCTATTACTGTTCTGATCAAGAGTTAACTTTGTTAGGGAAAAACAAGTGGCAAACCCATGTATTTGGTCTTTTGTACTCAGCATTGGTCAGGGGACAGTGGAGAATCAGCCTCTTGGCCCAAACTGAAAAATCGTTTCATTCCCATATGCAGGAAGGATAAATATTGCTGCCTAGTTTCAGCAATTCTATCCAGATATGCCAGTAAGCTCCCAGAAACTGAGAAGACACTCAGATAATTTAATGCAAGTGCCCCCAAGCCCTTGAAAAAATAGCCTACCTTTTTTTTTTTTTTTTTTTTTTTGAGACAAGGTCTCACCCTGTTGCTCAGGCTGAAGTACATTGATGCGATCACAGCTCACTGCAGCCTTAACCTTGCCAGCTCAAGTGATCCTCCCACCTCAGCCTCCCAAGTAGTTGGAATCAAAGGTGCGTACCACCATTCCCCACTAATTTTTGTAGCTTTTGTAGAGACGAGGCTTTGCCATGGCTGGTCTCCAACGCCTGGCCTTAAGTAATCCACCCATCTGAGCCTCCCAAAGTGTTGGGATTACAGGCATGAGTCACTGTGCTTGGCCGAAAAAAGTGGCCTACCTTTTAAGAAGAACTTTGATGTGACTGGGCGTGGTGGCTCGTGCCTGTAATCCCAGCACTTTGGGAGGCCAAGGTGGGCAGATCACGAGGTCAGTAGATCGAGACCAACCTGGCTAACATGGTGAAACCCTGTCTCTACTAAAAAATACAAAAAAATTAGCCAGGCGTGTTGGTGGGCGCCTTTAGTCCCAGCTACAAAAAAAAAAAAAAAAGAAGAACCTTGATGTGTCAGGAGAGGGGATGCTATAGTTGAATCTGCAGATAGCTGTACCCCTTCTCTTCTGGTCTCTCAGCAAATCAGGAGAACAGAGTGAGGATGCAGATGCTGGCTGAAACCAGGTTGAGGATCTACTAGGAAGTAGAGCATGATCTACTAGTTCTACTAGTTGAAGATCTTTGCTTTAACCAGTAAAAACTGATGGATTTCCCCAGCACAGTGTTCATGCTCTGGTTTTTTTGTTTTTGTTTTTTTGAGATGGGATCTTATTGTGCCACTCAGGCTAGAGTACAGTGGTGGAATCTCAGCTTACTGCAACCTCCACCTCTAGGTCTTATGTGATCCTCCTGCCTCAGCCTCCTGAGTAGCTGGGTGAGTAGCTGGGACCATAGGCACACACCACCACACCCAGCTAATTTATTTTTATTTTTTGTAGAGATACAGGTCTCACCATGTTGCCCAGGTTGGTCTCAAACTCCTACATGCTCAGGTTCTTTATTGGATTAAAAAAACAATGAACACACACATTTACATTTCGTGTCCTATTTTCCGCAGCAGGAAGTATGTCTGTCAATAAGATTGCATCCTGAATGTGACAAGTAATCAAGCAGGTGAAAGCCTCACATCTAATGTCAAATCTGTTGGATAAAACTACTGATACACTCTATCTTATTGTTTCTAAAATGATAACCCAACATTAAGCTTCAGATGCAACAGGCGGTAAGGAGAGAAGCAATGACAATGAATGAACCTGAGCTCATACATACATAAGCCATGGAGATAAAAAGACCATACCATGGGGTATGAGTGATGGGAGTGACCCAAACGCACGATGTCCACAAACACCAATAGTGCCTACCTGACTGTTCTTTTTGCTTGAATATCTTACTTCAGAAGTCGGCATACAGCTTGATACTTTCCCATTTTGTGGGTAATCCAGATGTACCAGGTCTCGGCAGTGAGCATGACATATATATTTACCCTCTGAAAGAGAAAGCACATTAGGTTCCCTGTTAGATCTATGTCATTCTCTACTCATCCAACAGGCCGAGGGAAATTGAACCCCCTCCCCTATTCCAAAAGCCAGCATCCAACCTGAAGTAATAAATATGAGTTTGTGTGGGGCCCATCTGTTCACAAGGCAGATCCATTTAAACCTAGACTGTCTCGGCCTCCTCTGAAATTCAATCATACTATGACTGAATATCTTTCACAAAGACAGGAGATTAGGCTACGATACATATTTTTTTTCTTTTTGCAAGGTTTAAATTAAGACAACATTGGCTGGGTGTGGTGGCTCATGCCTGTAATTCCAGTACTTTGGGAGGGCAAGGCAGGTGGATCAATTGAGCCCAGAAGTTCAAGACTAGCCTGGGCAACATGGTGAAACCCATCTCTGTTAAAAATACAAAAATCAGCCAGATGTGATGGTGGGTGCCTCTAGTCCCAGCTACTTGGAAGGCTAAGGCAAGAGAATCACTTGAATCTGGGAGGTGGAGGTTCCCAAGTATAATTCCAAAGTGCTAGGATTATAGGCATGAGCCACCACACTGGCCTTAGAAAAAAAAAAAAAATTCCAGCCTGGGCAACATGGCAAGACCCGGTCTCTACAAAAAAAAAAAAAATTTGCCAGGTGTGGTGGCACACACCTGTAGTCCCAGCTACTTGGGAGGCTGAGTTGGGAAGATCACTTGAGCCCAGGAGGTTGAGGCTGCAGTGAGCTGTGTTCAACCACTGCACTCCAGCCTAGGCAACAGGGTGCGACCCTGTCACCAAACGCAGTGGTGCAATCATAGCTTACTGCGGCCTTGAACTCCTAGGCTCAAGCGATCCTCCTGACTTGGCCTTCCAAAGTGTTGAGATTATAGGCATAAGCCACCAGCACAGCTTCACCTATCAAATATTCAAAATTCATACATGTTTTAGCATATGTCAGTTCTTCATTTCTTTTTATAGCTGAATAATATTCCATTATATGAATGTAACACATTTTGATTATTCGCTCATCTGTCGATGGCCATTTAGGCTGTCTCCCCTTTTTGGCTATTATAAATAATAGCCAAACATTCATGGACAAGTTTTTGTGTGAACATAATGTTTTCCATTTTCTTGGGTATATACCTTGGAGTGGGATTGCTGGGTCATATAGTAATTCTAAGTTTAACTTTTTGAGGAACTACCAAACTGTTTCCAAAGTAAGCATTTTAAAAACATTTCTCTTAGCCACATTATGACACATAACTAAGAGCTGCCACAATTTTATTCATCAGCAAATAGATTTCTCTCATCAAGAGTCTAGTAATGGAACCCACTCAGGACAGGTCTAACATAATGAAATTCTTAAGGAGCTTTCTTAGGAAAGAACTCCAATTGGCTTCAGTTGTAAACTTCACATAAGATACTACTTAAAATGAAGCCATCAGTCTGCCAACTATCTCATTGTTTCTAAAATTATAACCCAGGGTTAAGCTTCAGATAAAACAGGCAGTAAAGAGAGAAGCAATGGCAGTGAATGAATCTGAGCTCAGTTCTCGGAAGATACATATGTAAGCCATGGAGATAAAAAGACCATTCTATGGGCTATGAGTGGTGGGCCTGCCTGAAACCCACATGCCCACAATATTCCATCATACAGATAGACTATATGAACTGATTTAATAATAAGTTTATTATTGGTCTATCTATATGATGGACTATTGTGAAGTGATCAATAAATAATGTTGGAGAATAATAATATTTAATGGTATGACAAATTTTTTTTTTTTTGAGACAGGGTGTGACTCTATTGCCCAGGGTGGAGTGCAGTTGGGCGATCACTGCTCACTGCAGCCTCAACCACCTGGACTTAAGCAGTCCTCCCACCTCAGCCTCCCAACTAGCTATGACTACAGGCGTGTGCTACCATGCTTGCCTAATTTTTGTATTTTTTGTAGAGATGGAGTTTCACCGTGTTGCCTAGGCTGGTCTTGAACTCCTGGGCTCGAGTTATCCACCCCCTTGGCCTCCCAAGGTGTTGGGACTATAGGTATAAGCCACTGCACCCAGGCAAGACATTGTTAATGGAAGCAATCAAATTACAAAAGAGAAGATATGTTATGATTCTGCTATGGATTGAATGTGTCCCCCGAATGTCATGTGTTGGAAACTTAATTCCCAAATTCATGTGTTGATGGTACTTGAAGGTAGGGCCTTTGGGAAGTAATTTGGATTAGATGAGGCCATCAGGATAGGGCCCCCATGATGAGACTGGTGGCTTTATAAGAAGAGTAAGAGACACCTGAGCTCACACACATGCTCCTGCCCCCTTGCCATGTGATGCCCTCTGCCATGTAATGATGCAGCAAGAAGGACTTCACCAGGTGCCCCTTGACCTAGAACTTACCAGCTTGAAGAACTGTAAGAAATAAATTCCTTTTATTTATAAATTACCCATTCTGTGGTATTCTGTTATAGTAATGCAAAACATACTAAGAAAATTCCAATTTTTTATTTTTATTTTTATTGAGATGGAGTCTCGCTCTGTCACCCTGGCTGGAGTGCAGTGGCATGATCTCAGCTCACTGCAACCTCTACCTCTCAGGTTCAAGTGATTCTCCTGACTCAGCCTCTTGAGTAGCAGGGATTACAGGCATGCACCACCACGCCTGGCTAATTTTTTGGTATTTTTTAGTAGAGACAGAGTTTCACCATGTTGGCCCAGGCTGGTCTCAAACTCCTGACTTCAAGTGATCCACCCGTCTCAGCCTCCCAAAGTGCTGGGATTACAGGCATGAGCCATGGCGCCAGCCCCAGTTTTTAAGAATATATACATAGAAAAAAGATAAGGATATATGCCAATGATCAATTCTAATTATGTTTGGTTGTTGAGATTACAGAGATTTTATATTTTATTTGTGTTTTTGTGTGTGTGTGTGTTTTCTACAGAGCTCATGTAATTATTTTATAATTATAACATTATTATTTATAAAGCATAATAGTCATGATGGTGAGAATATTATAATTGTGAGAAATGGCATAGTCCTAAACTAAAAGGGTGGCAATTAGAGCTGAAAATGGAAAGTCAAATTTGAAAGATGCCTAAAAACTAGTGTTATGGGCTGAGTTGTGTGCCTCCAAATTTCAGATGTTGAAGTCCTAACCGCTACTACATCAACATGTGACTGTATTTAGAGACAGGACATTTAAAGAGGTAGTTAAGATGTAATGAGATCATGTGGATGCCCTAATCCAATATGACTAGTGCTCTTACAAGAAGAGGAAACTAAGGCCGGGCACAGTGGCTCATGCCTGCAATCCCAACCCTTTGGGAAGCATGACATGGGAGAATCTCTTGAGGCCAAGAGATTGACAAGCCTGGGCAACATAGGAAGAGATCCCATCTCTACAAAAAATAGAAAAATATTAGCTGAGTATGAGGTCATGCACTTGTAGTCCCAGCTACTTGGGAGGCTGAGGTGGGAGGATTGCTTGAGCCTGGGAGATTGAGGCTGCTGTGCGCTGTGATCATGCCACCGTACTACTGTATTCCAGCCTGGGTGATGGAGCGACCTTGTCTCAAAAAAAAAAAAAAAAAAAAAAAGAGGGGGGGAGAAGGAAAAAAAAAACACAAAGGAGGAGAGTAGGACATAGACAACACAGAGGCCAAGACCAAGAGGAGGCCATGTGAGGACGCAGCAAGAAGGTGACCATCTGTAAGCCAAGAGGAGAGGTCTCAGATGACACCAAACCAGCAGACATGTTGATCTTGGATTTTCAGCCTCCAGAACTAGGAGAAGATGACTTTCTGTTGTCTAAACCACCCAGTCTGTGGTATTTTGTTATGGCATCCCTAGAAAACAAAGACAGCTAGTATTGTCAGGATTTTGATATGGGAAGGGAGGACTCTAAGATTACTTCCAGGTTGCCTTTCTCAAGGTAGACACTGATAGGAAAGATTAAAGATTGAGTTCTAGGCAGTTTGAGCTTCAGATGCCAGTGGAACTGAGCAGAGATGTTGAGTAAGAAGTTGGACGTGTGAGTCTTCAGGAGGGAGAGCTGAGATGGAGTTGGGAGATTGGGAGTCGTTTAGCTTATTAAGTTGTATGGGAAGTCAAGGGTGTGACTGAGAGCAGTCTGAGAGAGGGTGACCTATTTTTGGAAAGAGCACAGATTGTGTGTCAGACAGACTGGCTTTGAATTTTGTCTCTACCTCTTTTTAGCTGTGAGACTTTGCACCCATTACTATCCTACTCAGAACCTCAACTTACTGTTTGTGAGACAGAGGGGATGGCTGGGTCTCACAGGGTCTTGTGAGCCTTAAATGATGTACCATGTTAAGTTCTAGCATGTTCTAGAGTTAGAGTTCACACAAAGTGGCAGCTATTTCTATTTTAGTAAGAACTAGGGCAAGGAGAGAACACTGTTCCTGAAGAGGTGCTCAGAGGAAGATGAGCATTGAAGGGGACTGAGAAGGCAAAGTCAGAGAGATAGGGGGAGAAATAGGCAAGAGTGTGGGGCAAGGAAGTCAAGATCCAAGAAGGCTTCAAGAAAACAATTGATCAGCAATGTGATGTGCCATAGAGAAGTCAAGAAGATGAGCACAGAACCGAGTATAGGAGACCTGGCCGTCAGGACGTTTAGGGGGAAAGAGACCTCGCCTTGAAGTAAATGAGAGGTAAGGGAGCGGGTTTGTAGGCATAGGCCACTTCTTCAAGAAGTTTAACTGTGTTCTGCCAGGCAGTTGGGGGTGGGGGCGGGTAATAGGCCTGGATCTTGTCTGCAAAGAACAGAGATGTGACCATGAGCTATGTGTTTTATTATTCAGTAAAACAGACATGATATTGAAGGGAAAAAGGCACTGAATCCCTCACCTGGCTGCTTATCTTCTGTTTTCTACCCCAAAATGGGACTAGAACTGAAATCCTATATAATTCCTTCTTTAAATTCAAAATAGAATGGGATATATGATTCATTTCAATTCCTTATTCCATGTGTTTCTCCTTTTAAGACTATGCACCATTTTTTTAAGTCCCAAGGCTCTCCTTTCTTATATGGGAAATAAAGTTATTATGTTATTATTTATGTGTGTCTATGTGGTAATAAAACCAACATAGACAAATTGAATTAGAGAGCTGTGTGCTGGTCAACAGTATTCTAAGAGGGAATTCATTAACAATACAGGAAACATTTATTCTTTTGATGCATTTTTGTTTCTCTATCATAATTATTTTTAACTTTTATCTCTACAATGTCAAGTCTACAGCAGGCCCGCTATTTTCTTCCATTAAAAGCTTACTTTAAAAAAGTGAAAACAGACTGGGCGCGGTGGTTCAGGCCTGTAATTCCAGCACTTTGGGAGGCCTGGGTGGGCAGATCACCTGAAGCCGGGAGTTTGAGACCAGCCTGACCAATGTGGAGAAACCCTGTCTCTACTAAAAATACAAAATTAGCCAGGTATGGTGGCGCATGCCTGTAATCCCAGCTACTCTGGAGGCTGAGGCGGGAGAATTGCTTGAACCTGAGAGGCAGAGGTTGCAGTGAGCCAAGATCGCACCATTGCACTCCAGCCTGGGCAATAAGAGCAAAACTCCGTCTAAAAAAAAAAAAAGTGAAAACAAAACCCATGCATGTCCAGACACAGTGGCTCATGCCTGTAATCCCAGCACTGTGGGAGGTCAAGGTGAGAGGATTGCTTGAGCCCAGGAGTTCGAGACCAGCCTGGGCAACATGAAGGGACTCAGTCTTTACAAAAAATACAAAAAATTAGCTGGTGTGGGGGGGTGTGCCTGTAGTTTCAGCTACTCAGGAGGCTGAGGTGGGAGGATCACTTGAGCCTGGGAAGTTGAGACTACAGTGCGCCGTGATTGGACCACTCCACTCCAGCCTGGGCAGCACAGCAAGACTGTGTCTCCAAACTAGAATAGGGGAGCTATTTATCCCTTATTGTAAATGTTGTTTATTTGGTTGTTTTTTGTTTTTTTTTGTTTTTTTCGAGACAGAGTCTCACTCCGTCAATTAAGCTGGAGTATAATGGCATGATTGCAGCCCTGAACTCCTGGCATGAGCCACAATGCTTAGCCATAAATGTAGTTTTAATAGAATGAAATGCTCTTGTGTGGACCACCGATTTACAGGATTAGCACTGACATAAAAGACTCAAAGGAACTTTGGACTGCCATCTACTGAATTTCATCTATATTAAAAGGTACTCTTCTTTTTTTTTTACATGTAAACATCTCTGAAATGGGCATACATTTTATCATCAATGGCACAGCATGCTGAAATTGACAGCATTTTCCTTTCTTAGTGGTACATAAGTGACGGTGTATGGCACAATAGACGGTGCCTTAGAGATGAGGAAATAGGGTAATGCTGTGCCTTACTACCAGGCAAGCTATTCTAGAAATACAACTACTTACTGATGTTGTAAGAGCCTCTAGATAATGGTAGTAAGATGGTCACGCGGCAAACACACAGCCTGGCAACATTTTCCATAACTTAGCATGAAGGCAGGCATCTCGCTACCCACAAACAAGCAGGTCATGGCTTAAGATCAGGTAGAATTCCTCTCCAAGTCCATTCCATCCCTTCCCACCCTAAAAACACACATTGTCTCTCTCTGTCTCTCTGTCTCTCTATTCTCTTTCTCTCTCATACACACACATACACCCACTCCTTGTGAGCGCCCTCCTTCCTACTACCAGCCTTGCAGAGGTCTGTACTAGCCTTGGGGTTGTCATTTATCAGCCACTGGTGAGAGTAAAGTGGGAAATTCCCTCTTTTACTTAATATTTAATTTAATTTATTTTATTATTCTGTTTTATTTTTGAGACAGGATCTCACTCTGTCACCCAGGCTAGAGGGCAGTGGCATGATCATAGCTCACTGAAGCTCCAATTCCTGGGCTCAAGCGATCTTCTCACCTCAGCCTCCTGAGTAGCTAGGACCTTAAGTACACACCACCACGCCAGGCTAGGTTTTTTTGTTGTTGTTGTTGCTGCTGTTGTTGTAGAAATGGGGTCTCCCTATGTTGCCCAGGTTGTCTTATTATTTTTTTTTTTAGAGACAGAGTTTTGCTCTGTTGCCCAGGCTGGTTGTGCAGTGGTGTAATGATAGCTCACCACAGTCTTGAACTCCTAGGCTCAAGCAATCTTCCTGCCTCAGTCGTCCAAGTGGCTGAGACTACAGGTGCCCACCACCACACCCAGCTAATTACAACAACATTTTTTTAAAGATGGAGTCTTGCCGGGCGCGGTGGCTCAAGCCTGTAATCCCAGCACTTTGGGAGGCCGAGACGGGCGGATCACGAGGTCAGGAGATCGAGACCATCCTGGCTAACACGGTGAAACCCCGTCTCTACTAAAAAATACAAAAAACTAGCCGGGCGAGGTGGCGGGCGCTTGTAGTCCCAGCTACTTGGGAGGCTGAGGCAGGAGAATGGCGTGAACCCAGGAGGCGGAGCTTGCAGTGAGCTGAGATCCGGCCACTGCACTCCAGCCTGGGCGACAGAGTGATACTCTGTCTCAAAAAAATAAAAAAATAAAAAATAAATAAAGGTGGAGTCTTGCTATATTCCCCAGGCTGGTCTCAAACTCCTGGGCTCAAGCAATCCTCCTACCTCAGCCTCCCAAAGTGCTAGGATTACAGGCATGAGCCACCTTGCCCTGCCTTGATATTTAATTTCTGCTAAAGCTTTATTTAGATTTTGTTAATAGTAAAGATTTACCCATTTCCCGAAGCCGCAGGGAGCCCCAGGCTCTACCAAGCATTTTCTAGGTGCACCGCTGTTACCTGGGCACGTCCCACACTTCTCCTTCCAGGACTGCAAGCCTGTATGCATTTTCTGTTGCTTCCTGAGAAAGACCTGGGAGCCATCGCTTTAGCCTAAAAGTTCTTGGGTCTTTTTAGGAAGAACCTGAACTGCAAAACACATGTCCTTTATATTTGTAACTGGTCAAAATAACGCTGGAGTTAATGTTCCATCTGTTACGGAAAATGAAACCTCCTGAGCTGTCTGGTAACAGAAAGAAGCTGCAGAGCCCTGTTGTTTTCATCTTTTGTTTAACTCATGCAACATTTGAAAGTACATTTGCCTACAAGAAATAAAACTTACTTGTGAAATGGCTTATAAACGAACTCAGATGACAAGAAACCAAAACAGCGGGCCTGGCTGAAGCATGCATCCCTAGCCCTGAAAGCCAGCTGGGTCTTTCTGTAACATCAAAGGCACAAACAATTGAACCAACATGGGGATGTGTTCTGTCCAGCAGCCCTGGTGCCCTCAGACCATCCGAAGCAAGGGTAACCTACCAGCTATGTGGGTTTTCTTCACCTGAAAGTTGATTTTGCCCGAGAGCTTATAAATCGCAGTTCCCATCTTCGAGCCTGGCCCTGCTGTGCAGCAGAGCACAGAGAGACAGCTGATGGTGACAGGCTGAGCCGGCCAGGCCTGGCTGACCTGCGTGACTCAGAGCCCACCAAGGAGCAGGCCCTCGGCCTATCTTCACTCCCCAGCGTCATGTATTTTTCCAAGAGGTCACCAGCATGCTCAGCAACTCTGCTCACAGGGACCGTCAAATGTTCTCACCTGTGTCTGTAAGTCAAGTTAGAAGAGGCTTAGGGAGCGTCTCTAAGACCACAGTGTTGATTGGAGGCGCCCGTGGAGGTGGTTAAGACCTCTGGACCCAGACACTTTAGGTGAGCTCTGTGACCTTTGGCAATGTATTTAACCTCTCTGTGCCTCCATTTCTTCTGTAAGATGAGGAAAATAATAGTTCTCATCTCACTGAGTTTGCTGTTGCTGTTGTTTTTGAGATAGGGTCTCCCTCTGTTGCCCAGGCTAGAGTGCAGTGACATGACTCCGCTCACTGTAATCTTGATCTCCTGGCTGGAGCAATCCTCCTACCTCAGCCTCCTGAGTAGCTGGGAACATAGGCAAGAGCCACCACGCCTGCCTAATTAAAAAAAAATTTTTTTTTTTGTAGAGATGGGAGCTCCCTATGTTGTCCAGGCTGGTCTTGAACCCCTGGACTTAAGCAATCCTCCCACCTCGGCCTCCCATAATGTTGGAATTACAGACATAAGCCACCATGTCTAGCCCTCTCTGAGTTGTGATAAGTATGAAAAGTGCTTAGACTGTTATTCAGTACCATAGTAAGTGCTCTGAAAGGGTGAGCCATTGAAAGAAACTCTGGGTGTTTTTTGTTCAGAAAATTTGCATTTATGAGCAGGGCTGCTGATTGATTGGGGTACTACTTTCTAAATATTTCTGAGAATACTAGGAAACCCCACTTCACATGATAGGTTAGATTACAATTCCCAGTGTTTGGAGGGAAAGACCCACTATAATAGCCAGGAATGAAGAGGAGAGGAGAGGCTGCTCAGCAGCATTCTTCAACCAGCCCTGTCAATAGGGCTGTTTTCTATCTGAACCCGCAGTCGGCAATCCATCCCGAGACGGTGCAAAGCTGCTCAGTGTTGCCGTTGCCTTGTGCTCAAGCTCTTTCGAAGCGTTCTCTCCCAAATGGTTGCCTTTTTAATGGTTAGAAACCTATGAGTAGCTGTCCTTTTCTCTCCCTGATCTCCCACTTTTGTGGACTATGAGACATTTTTACCCCTTGGTGAAACCCTCTGAGGAAGATTGCATTGCTTTACTTTTCTGGTGTCCTGAGGCCGAGGAGAGTTGATTTCACCAAAGCCAGATCACGTAGAGGGGAGGCCATCAGGATTGGGTGCAAACTCTTCAGCAGCACAAAAATAGCATTTCTTATTTCTCAGCTGGCTCTGTCACTTACCAGCCCTGTGATCCGGCTTCTCACTTTTCACATCTATAAAACAAAGGGGTGTTCCTGGAAGACCTCTAAGGTCCCTGTAAATTCTCTGCTTTCTTTTGAGGTTCTCAAATGGGTGTTTACACACCCTAGAGAAAGAGGGAGACAGTGGAATCACACAAAGCTACAGGCTAAACATAGCTCATCTTTCTAGAAAGGTAACATTTTTTTTTTTTTTTTCTGAGACGGAGTCTTGCTCTGCCGCCCAGGCTGGAGTGCAGTGGCCGGTTCTCAGCTCACTGCAAGCTCCGCCTCCCGGGTTTACGCCATTCTCCTGCCTCAGCCTCCCGAGTAGCTGGGACTACAGGCACCCGCCACCTCGCCCGGCTAGTTTTTTGTATTTTTTAGTAGAGACGGGGTTTCACCGTATTAGCCAGGATGGTCTCGATCTCCTGACCTCGTGATCCGCCCATCTCGGCCTCCCAAAGTGCTGGGATTACAGGCTTGAGCCACCGCGTCCGGCCAACATTTTTTTTTATATTAAAACAAAACTGGGAGTTTTTATGAAATACAATTCAAAGTTCCCAAGATTTTTAAAGTGAGGTTAAAAAAATGTTCATTTTGGAAAAAATAGTGGTGGTGGTTGCACAGCACTGTGATTAACTTTAATGCCACTGAATTGTAAAATTAAGAATGGCTAACATGGCAAATTTTATGTTATATCTATTTTTTACCACAATAAAAAAATTAAAAAGCAATGTTCAGGTAGATTAGAGAGTCCAGAAATAAACTCACACATACTCGGTCAAGTGATTTGCAACAAAGCTAAAAAGGTACTTCAGTGGAAAAAGGATAATCCCCTTAAAAAATGGTGCTGGGACAATTAGATATTCATATCCTTTTTTGCATATTCTTTAATCAACTTTGATCCATACCTTGCACCATATATAAGAATTAATTCGAAGTAGATCATAAGGCTAAATGTAAAACCTAAAGCTATACAATTTCTAGAAGAAAACATAGGAGGAAATCATTGCGACTTTGGGTTGGGCAAAGATTTTCCAGGTGAGATGACAAAAGCACAATTTATAGAAGAAAAAATTGATAAGCTAGACTTCATCAAAATTTAGAACTACTCTTCAAAAGTTACAATTAAGAGAATGAAAAGACAAGAGACTGAAAGTAAATATTTGCAAATCATGTCTGATACAGGAATATATAAAGAATCTAAAACCTTAACTAGAAACCAAGCAACCCAGTTAACAAATGGGCAAAATACATAAACAGACTTCACAAGAAAAGACATAGAGATGGCAAATAAGTACATGAAAAGATGCTCAATATTATTAGTCACTAGAGAAATGCAAAATCAAACCACATTGAGATGCTACCACACACCTATTGGAATGGCTGAAATGAAGATGTGAAAATACCACATTTTGGTAAGGATGTGGAGCAACTGGAACTTTTTCTTATAGGCTTCGAGTGAGAATGTAAAGTGATACAACTACTTTGGAAAAACAGTTTGTTAAAAAGTTAAATATACATCTACCATATGACACAGCCATTCTACTCCTACATATTTAACCAAGAGAATGGAAAGTATATGCCCATACAAAGACTTGTACACAAATATTTATAGTAGCTTTATTTTCAATAACCTAAAAGTGGAAACAACTCAAATGACCATCAACAGGAAAATAGATAAATTGTTGTGCAATGGGCCGGGTGTGGTGGCTTGCATTTGTAATCCCAGCACTTTGGGAGGCTGAGATGGGTGGATTGCTTGAGCCCAGGAGTTCAAGACCAGCCTAGGCAGC
Organism: Rhinopithecus bieti; assembly: GCF_001698545.2. Lineage (NCBI taxonomy): Eukaryota > Metazoa > Chordata > Mammalia > Primates > Cercopithecidae > Rhinopithecus > Rhinopithecus bieti. The sequence goes on from NW_016803302.1 coordinate 341,614, forward strand.
ATGGTGAGACCACGTCTCTATGAAAAACAAATTGTGCAATGGAATACTATTCAGCAATTAAAAATGAATTATTGATGCACATAAAATATGGATAATTATACTGAGTGAGAGAAGCCAGCCAAAAAAGAATATATATTGTATCATCCCATTTATATAATGCCCTAAAAGATGCAAACTAATCTATAATGACAGAAAGCAGATCAGAGGTTACTTAGAGGTGAGAGGGATGGAGGAGTGAACAAGAAGGATTACAAAGGGACATGGGGACACTTTTGGAGTGATGGATACGTTCATTATCTTAATATGGTGACTTCCAGGGTTACAAAGTCAAGCTCTTCTGAGATGGGAGTAGGTTGGTAGAAAAGTTTGCAGGGTCTCAGCAGAATAAAAGCATAGTACTAGCAAGAAAATATCTCACCAAGCTGAATTGCCACAAAATATGATGACTGAGTCCTCTGAAACCTCTCTCTTCTCTTTGTTTGTCATAGTAATACTTTGGGTGAACAACATGTTTGTTAAGTTTCTCTGTATTTTTCCAAAAATATTTCCCAAACCATATTGCCTATTTTATTGTTGAGACTATTTTGATTATAAATAATAAGAAATCTATCTCAGTAGATAAGCCAATAAGGGAATTTATACTGATAAGTATAGTAATACACTACATTCAGGTGTGGCTGGGTCCAGGAACCCAAACAAAGTCTTCAATTCTTGTTCTATTTACATCTTTCTGCTCTCTTTTCCACTTGACGGCGCCATTGCCAGGAAAGTCCTCTCATGGTTGCAGGATGGCTCTCAGCAGCTCTAGGCCCACAGCTAGAAGACAGAGTGCTTATTTTCCTAAGAGTCCAGGATTGGTTCTGATTGAATGGACTTACAGCAAACGTCTATGTCTAGATGTTAGAAAATGCTGATTGGTCAGGCTTGGGTATGTGTCCACCCATGGATCAACTGCAAGTAAGGCATAAATGTCTCTCCAAGGCAAATCAGATATCTACTACATCTTCAATATTAACCCCTTAAAAAACACTAATAACAAGCTTAATGTGGTGCTTTTTATTTCCTGAAGACTTGACTTTTGGAAAGTAATTGCATTTGTATTAAAGAGACTTAGAATTGTGGACTCACATGATTAAAAAGGACGTTTAAGGTCTAACGACTCAGTTTAACAAGTTTCCTGTCTCCTAATACATTGAAGCTGTGGTTAAAAGCAACTTGTATTTTACGGCATATGATCATCGAATCTAGGGAAATGCACCATGAAGTAAAAAAAAAAAAAAAAAAAAGCTACCTCTGCTGTATGAAGCATTTTCTCTAGTTAGTAGTTAATTTTTTCAGCAACATGTGAGGGTGTTACAGATGAGGGAACTGAGGTTCTGAAAGGCTGAGTAACCTGCCCAAGGTCAAGCTTGTAAGTGGTGAAGAGGGTTAGAATCCAGGCCCATGTGATGCTAAAGCTTGTGCTCCCAGCTGCTATCATCCTCGGCAGACTCCTGTCTCCAGCATCATCAGTCACCATGAGTCACAGCTGTGAGGGGCCTGGCAGGTGGCACCGCTAGGGCTGGGCCTCTTCAGCCTCACCTGCCCTGTACACTGTTATCCAGCACCCCCCCGGGGTTGGAAGGGGTGAAATGAGGTGAACCTATGCTTTCAATGTCCTCTTCTGCTTAATGCTAAAGGGAGGTTTCCTTTGTAGCCTATTCAATACATAAGGTTTCTTTTAGTTTCCTAACGTCAGGCTAACAAAAGGATGTTCCTTTTTCAGTACTTTCTAATGTGCCTTTGAAGACTGCTGTAAAACCAGCAGGTTGATGTGGAATAAAGAGCCCTGACCTAGTTAGAAAGAAACCTGAATTCCTGTATTTCTGGCTTTTCCAGAAACTCCCCGTGTGACCTTTGAAAATCCACTTAACCACTCTGAGTCTCAGTTGCCGGAACTGAAGTTGGATGAGATCAGTGTTTCCTGACAGTGGTTGACATACCATGGTGGTACCTAAAATCAACATTTTGAAATTTCAGTAGTTATGTATCAATTTCTTTTCTTTCTTTTTAAAATTCTTTTTTGAGGCAGGATCTTGTGTTCGGTCTCCCAGGCTGGTACGCAGTTGTGAGATCATGGCTTACTGCAGTCTCCACCTCCTGGGCTCAAGTGATCCTCTTACCTCAGCTTCCCAAGTAGCTGGGACTACAGGTGTGCACCACCATGCCCCACTAATTTTTCAACATTTTGTGTGTGTGTGTGTGTGTGTGTGTGTGTGTGTGTAGAGACAAGATCTCATTATGCTGCCTAGGCTGGTCTCAAACTCCTGGGTGTGAGCAGTTCTCCTGCCTTGGTCTCCCAAATTGCTGGGATTACAGGCATGAGCCACCGCACCTGACCTGTATCAATTTTTTTGAAATTTAAATTTATTTATTTTTTGAGACAGAGTCTCGCTTTGTCACCCAGGCTGGAGTGCAGTGGCTTGATCTCAGCTCGCTGTAACCTCTGTCTCCCAGGTTCAAGCAATACTTGTGCCTCAGCCTCCCAGGTAGCTGGGATTACAGCCGTGTGCCACCATGCTCAGCTAATATTTGTATTTTTAGCATAGATGGGATTTCGCCATGTTGGCCAGGCTGGTCTTGAACTCCTGGCTTCAAGTGATCTACCCACCTTGGCCTCCCAAAATGATGGGATTATAGGCATGAACCACCATACCCCGTTGCTGGTATCAATTTTAACATTTTAAAAATATAATCGTATATCAAATAATTCCCTAGGTATCACTTTTTAGGATGATGCTAATAAAAGGGGTAAGATACTTAGTAAAAAATAAGTAAATACTAGTAGAGAGTTATGCAAGTATGGCAAAAATTGTGAAGATAGCCTGTGAATGACATTTGGGAAACACTGGATTGGGCAGGAAATGAGAGCTATCATTTATTGTGCACTTACTGTGTGTCATATTAGTGCACTTTATATGCATTAATTTATTTAATTCTTAAAACATCCCCAAGGAATAGGTACTGTCGTTATCTTCTGTTTTTTATAGAAGAGGACACTGGGGTTCTAAAGGGTTAAGCTGCTTTCTTACAGTCATCTGCCAACACATGACAGGACCAGGTTCTGACCTCAAGCCTTGTTCTTAGTCCAGTTCTCTGCTGGCGACCTTGATGGAGTGTGAAGGACTCACTGGGACTCAATGATATGATTCTGTAATTCAGCAGTTCTCAGAGGAGGATAGCATGGGCTTCAGCTGGGTAACTTGTTAAAATGCAGATTCACTGAATTCCAACGTTCACTGCACCACAATTCACAGTAGCCAAGATACAGAATCAACTTCCCTGTCCACGGATGGATGAATTAATCAAGAACATGTGGTATACGTACATGGTGGAATACTAGTCAGCCTTAAAAAAAGAAGGATTCTGCCATTTGTGATCATGTAGATAAATATGGAGAACGTTCAATGCAATAAGCCAGGCATAGAAAGACAATTACCACATGTTCTCACTTCTTTGTGGAATTTAACAAAGTTGAACTCAGGGCCAGGCACAGTGGCTCATGCCTGTAATCCTAGCACTTTGGGAGGCTAAGGCAAGAGGATCACTTGAGGCCAGGAGTTCAAGACCAGCCTGTGCAACATAGCGAGACCCTGTCTGTACAAACAGTTTTAAAAAGTTATCCAAGCAACGTGGCATGTGCCTATAGTCCCAGTTACTCAGTGGCTGAGGTGGGAGGATTGCTTGAGCCCAGGAGTTTGAAGCTGCAGTGAGCTATGATTGCACCACTACACTACAGCTTGGGTGACAAAGCAAGACCCTGTCTCTAAAAAATTAAAAAACAAACAAACAAACATTTTTAAAAAAGTTTTGAACTCACAGAGGCAGAAAATAGAATAGTGGTTACCAAAGGCTGGGGGTTGGGAGGGGTTAGGGGAGATATTGGTCAAAGGACATAAAACTTCACCTAGATAGAAGGAATAAGTTTGAGAGATCTATTGTACAACATAATGACTATAGTTAGTAACAACGTATCCTGTACTTGAAAATTGCCAGGTGAACAGATTTTAAGTGTTCTCACCACAAAAAACCAGGTATGTGAGATAATGCATATATTAATGAGGTTGATTTAGCCATTCTATAATAAATACATATTTCAAAACATCATGTTGTATACCATAAATATATGTATATATAATTTTTATCTGTCAATTAAAAATAAGAAGTAAATAAAAAGGTAGATACATTTTTCTCCAGAAATCCTGGCCCTTACATTGCCCGGGTATGGGAAAGCAGTACGAATAATCACCCCAGATAGTTCTGAAGTGCGTGGACCTGCAGTCTCATGGTGAGAAATGAAGGCAATTCTAGGAATCGTTAGAATAATGAGCTCTATTTGGGAGATGAGCTCACTACAGACATCTCTCCCTGTTCACCTGGCTTGTCACTCCCACTTGAGGCTCTTTGCAGTCTTTGGGACGGAGGTAATGTGCTGATGATGTGCCTCTTTCAATACTGTCTTTCACATGCATCACAGTAGCAGTGAGGAACAAATGGCCTTTATTCTCAAGTCTGTTCTGACAGTAGATCTATATGCTTCTGATCACACTACAGTAATATGAACAATAATATAAGAAACTCCAAAGCAGACAGCAAGAAAAAAAATAGACTTTGAAAATGAAATGTAGAAGCAAACAAATTCTGGGTCTGCAGGAATTTCGCCCACGCTCACCACTGCCACCTGCCAGCCCATTTTCCCATTCCGCAGCCAAGGCTCATTATGATCTTAAGTAGGCCAAGGAGATGGAACTGAAAAAGGCTGAAAATGCAGTGGGAGAATGTGTATGACTGTTCATATGAGACAATGAGGAGAAGAGCTGCCTGACCCAGGCATGGCTTTGCCAGTCAGGCCTGCTAAAAGGAGATGGGGGGGGGAAACAAAAGGAAAAATGAGTGAGGATGCTTTCATAGCATCTAAAAAAAAAGGAAGCAGTCCTCCAGTTATAGCCCTCCTCAGACCCACAATCTTGAAAACAGATTTTAAAACATACACAAATATCTACAATTCAGAGTAGAAAATGGCGGTGAACATCACAAAAGTAGTTCAAATTTTTCTCTCTTTTTTTTTTTTCTTAACACCGAGTCTCACTACATCACCCAGACTGGAGTACAATGGTGCAATCTTGGCTCACTGCAACCGCAGCTTCCCAGGTTCAAGTAATTCTCCTGCCTCAGCTTCCCAAGTAGCTGGGATGACAGGCACATGCCACCACACCTGGCTAATTTTTGTATTTATAGTAGAGACAGGGTTTCACCATGTTGGCCACGCTGGTCTCAAACTCCTGACCTCAGGTGATCCACCCACCTCAGCCTCCCAAAGTGCTGGGAGTACAGGCGTGAGCCACTGTGTCTGGCCACTACAAATATATTCAAAGAGGTGTAGAGCAAGTTTGATGAGCAAATGAAATAAAATATTTTCACAACTCTAAGTAAGACCTGATGCCTAACAACTGGATAAAGAGGATGAAACTGGAACATGAACTCTTCAGCTTGCCATAGTTCTCACTATTTCAGATTTTTCTTTTACTCAACTCTTTTTATTCATTTAAGTTATGCTGGGATTCCTACAAGCATAAGAGTTTGCAGTCCTTGGTTCCAAGCATGATACGGATGCTCATGCGGTTGCTGCAGAGGATGTGATGAAATGGCCATGTGGGCCGGACTGGCATGGACCTTGAATCTATGCAAAGGAGTTTGCACATTAAAAGTCAGTGGTTCTCAACTGGAAGGTGGGCCCCTTTTTAGACCTGGGCACCTTGACATCACTGAGTATAAGAAGTCTTCTTCTGGGTGTGTGTTGTACGTGAGAATGTTGTGGAGGTAGAACAACAGCTGAGAGCCAAAGCTGTAGGCACTAGGGAGCCACAAAACAATGTGACTTGGGAATGATGTGAGCACACTTGAACTTTAGAAACACCACTCTGGAGAAGCTTGGAGGACAGAGGGAAGAGGGATGATTAAGAGCAAATACAGGCCGGGCGTGGTGGCTCATGCCTGTAATCCTAGCATTTTGGGAGGCCAAAACGAGTGGATCACTTGAGATCAGGAGTTCGAGATCAGCCTGGCCAACATGGTGAAACACTGATTCTACAAAAAAAAAAAAAAAAAAAAAAAATTGCCATGCGTGGTGGCACACCCCTGTAGTCCCAGCTACTTGGGAGGCTGAGGCAGAAGAATCACTTGAACCCAGGAGGAGGAAGCTGCAGTGAGCCAAGATTGTGCCACTGCACTCCAGCCTGGGCAATAGAGCAATATTCCGTCTCAAAAAAAAAAAAAGAGCAGTTACAGCTAGCAAGTGGTGATAGCAATCTGGGTGGTATTTGGGAGCCTTCTCTCTACCAGCAGCTTTCCCGTTCCTCCCTGAATTAGTCACCCTGATGAGCTCAGGAACTGGGCTGTGGGGCAGGAGATCAAACAGAGGTGATGAAGTCCTCTTTATTGAAAACATTTGTCCCGTAGTGGGTGCAGTGGCGTGTTCTTGTAATCCCAGCTACTCGGGAAGCTGAGGTGGGAGGATTGCTTGAGCCCAGAACTTTGAGGCCGCAGGGCACTGCGATCACCCCTGTGAATAGCCACTGCACCCCAGCCTGGGCAGCATAGCAAGACTCTGTCTCAAAGAAAAAAAATTGAAAACATTTGTTCCTCCTGTATTTTTTGCCCCTTTCCTCTAGTTACAGGAGGAGGGAGGGTAGGACAAAGGGTTTAAAGAGTCCTGGTTTCTGGTCTTAGTCTACAAACGACTCTGGATCACATGCAAATTCAGGAGCTGGTCTTCACAGAGAGCTCCCACTGAAGGCTGCTGGACCTTGGGGGGTAAGGAGAGAGCTTTTTGGAACTTCAGGTGACATCTTTATCCACAAAGCAATGCCTGTACAAAGAAGCTTATTTTTTCTTTTTTATTTTATTTTACTTGCTCTGTGGCCCAGGCTGGAGTGCAGTGGCATGATCTCGGCTCACTGCAACCTCTGCCTCCTGGGTTCAAGAGATTCTCCTGTATCAGCCTCCCAGGTAGGTGGGATTACAGGTAACCACCACCATGCCTAGCTAAATTTTGTATTTTTCTTAGAGACAGGGTTTCGTCATGTTGGCCAGGCTGGTCTTGAACTCCTGACCTCAGGTGATCTGCTTGCCTCCATCTCCCAAAGTGTTAGGATTACAGGCGTAAGCCACTGTGCCTGGCCAGAAGCTTATTTTTTCAAGCGAATCAACAGAGAAAGCATTCCAGAAAAAGCACAGGGCGGCAGTTTTTTAAAAAAATATATGGGCATCTTCTTTTGCCCTAACACAAGTCAGCACTCTTCCCTACCCCTCCGGCCCTGTGCCTGATGATTTGGGCTTGGGGGATGTAGTTGGTCGAGAAGCGACACTCTTTTTCTGGGTTTCCAAAGGGTCCCAGCAGCCCGGAGGAGTGGGAGAGGAATGGAAATGAAGATACACTTTTCCCCACCTTTCCCCCGGAAGCCTGATGGTAAGTATTAGTTCTATATATGTTTTGTTGCATCTTAACCCCCTACGGGGACAGATCAATTTCTGTCCTTCCAGCCTCTCTAGCTGAAACCAAGTAGCTGAATGGCTATGACAATAGCTAAAAGGATAATTTAGGTGGGTGAGACTTCCAGTTTTTAAATTTCTTGCGTTGAGACTCCCGGCACACAAGTTTCACAGTCCTTATTATGAATCAACTCTCAATCATCTCAGTAAAAAAATCTAAGAAGGCACATCATTCAAACAATCTGATAGCTGCAATCCTAAAATGGCTTTTGACAAGAGACTTGGTAGGTGCTCGTGTTTATGTGTGGGTAGCATTTGTGCTCTTTCGTGCAGGTGCTGGGCTGAGTGGGAGGAGGAGAGAGGATGGGACAAAGGGTTAAACGTTTTTAAGCACATATTTCATCATCAGCACTGGGCATGCCCTAGCATGTCTAAAGGACAGTGAAAAGGGGTCCCTGCCGATTTCTCCCCACATCCCCCCAGCAGGAGCTGGGAGGAAAATAATAGATTTGACATCTGGAGAACAGAAGTTCGGTTGCAATTTCTGTTTTTTATTTTATATGCCCTCAAAAAAAGAAATAAATGAATAGTTTTGAGCCTGGAGAAGATCTACCCTGTAACATAGACTTTTTGGTATTTTCAAAGATGTTCATTTTCCTTTGACTGAGCTTCCCAGATCTGTCTGGAAAACCATGTCATAGAAAACAGTTCATTTCCAAAGGCATCTGCTTTCATGCCTCATAGTGTTCCAAAAAAGTTTACTGTGCCTAAAGAACTTCAAGTGTGAAACTGAAAATTTGAAGCTTCACAAGTTGAGCGTTATATAATTTCACAGACTCCCTTTTCCAATTGAGATAAATCAACCAAGCCAGCAGAAGGGCTGTGTTCCCAGCATTTGGGAGAAGAGACCCCAGAGGGTTCTGAAGGTGGGAGGAGAGCTCAGACTCAGGCATTGATGAAACTAAAATTTACTTCTTCTGACTATGCCTCTTTAAAGCTGTGTGACCTGGGCAAATTATTTACCCTCTTTGAGCTCCTGAAATCTCTCCTTTGGTCAAAATAAAGAGGGTTGGGGGATACTAACACAATGTTTCAGTGTAGAATACAGACCCAGAGCAGCCATCCAATAAACGGCAGTGACAGGCACGATGGAGCTTTGGAAAACAGCGACATAGATGCATGGAAGAAGGGAAACATTACCCACAATCCTGATACCTGTGGAAATGATTCTTTTCCTGGTGCATAGGTGATACAGCCCACTCGTCATTTTTAGCATCAGGTTATCCAGTGAGGACTTTCAAAATTAAAAGACAGACTTCTCTGACTTTAGTTTTGGCCCAGGGAGATTTACCTACTTTTAGAATTGATGTCTTTTTGGTGTCCCTGACACCAAGGACATATTCATGAAGGGATGTGGTCCAGAGCAGGAGAGGATGAAAGAACAGAAACTCTAACATTGGGATCCTAATCTCAGCCTCACAGGAGGGACTTTGGGCCTCTTTCTCCTGCCACTGCCCAAGGAGTGGGGATGGATTTCTCCATCAAAGATGATCACTTACCTGTCCACTTTAGGAGCACACCTGCTACAGGGGCACAATCGAGCATCACTACAGGGAAGGGCTCTGATGTCCCAAACATCAGAGGCATTGCTTGGGTGGGTCAGCTGGGGGAGCGGCACTGGGCCCAGGTCTGGGTGAGGTGGGGTCACAAGTCTCTGCACCCTTTCAGACCATAACAGGGAGCTTGTGCACTGGTTGAGGTGGCCCAGTCCCCACACCCTTCTACAGATGACCCCGCAACCGTTTCCAGCTCAGTGCCATAAATTGGCTTAGTCCAATCACCTTCTCTGTCTATAGATCTCTTTCATCAGAAGGCTACATCTGGAGCCCTTCGGGATGCTGTTTAGCCACTGGGCACCAGTTTCACGTATTCTAAAGAAAGGTCCTCTCTAGCTCCTTTGGGCTCATAGATGTTCAAAGTCCATCTATTTTAAGACTTTAATGTAGACTCCCCAGGGGCTGTAGCAATACCTCTAATTTTAATCAGTCATCTTGGTTTTTTGGTCCTTCTCTTTTTTTTCCAGTGTCCTTCTTTCCATTATGACCTCAATACTTTTTTTTTAGCTAGCAGGAATAGGAACAGAAATCCAAAGAACTGAAACACCAAATTCATATTTAACACATATTTCTAGGTTTCCAGTCTGGGAACCTACAACATATATGTGCATATATATATGCGTGTGTGTGTGTGTATCTACGTGTGTATACACACATATGCACACACACACACACACACATGCACATACATATATATATTTGCTTTAAAAAATCAGAAATTAGCTGGGCGTGGTGGCTCACACCTGTAATCTCAGCACTTTGGGAGGCCGAGGTGGGCAGATCATGAGGTCAGGAGTTTGAGACCAGCCTGGCCAACATAATGAAACCTCATTTCTACTAAAAATACAAAAATTAGCCAGGCATGGTGGTGAGCGCCTGTAGTCCCAGCTACTTGGGAGGCAGGAGAATTGCTTGAACCCAGGTGGCAGAGGTTGTGGTGAGCTGAGATCTGGCCACTGCACTCCAGCCTGGGCAACAGAGCGAGACTCCATCTCAAAAAAAAAAAAAAAGAAGTCAGAAATGAGCAACTGTCTTTAATGCACCATTATGGCTAGATTTAGAGGCTAACATCTATTGAGTAGTTATTGTGTGCCAGGTTTCAGTCTAAATGCATGATCTCTATCAACCCACTTAACCTTCATGAAGAAAGCCTGCAACAGTAGTACCGTTATTATCCCCATTTGACAGAGAGGGTGAGGAACTTGATCAAAGTCAGGTACAAGAAGGTGGGGGCAGGGAGTGGGATTACGGACCTAGGGAGTTTTGTTCTAGAGCCTATGCTTTTAGCCACAATGCTAATCTGTGTCTTAAATCTCTTCAGAGCTTATATATAAAAATATATACACATATACACACACATATGTATGTGCTTATAAACACATATACATGTGTTTCTATATATAAACACTTTACTGAGATATGATTCCCTAGATAATTAATATTTTAAGTATAGTCATAAAAAGAATAGGGAGTAAAAGGAAGTTTCCCATTTTTCCCTGTCCCAACTTCAGGTTGGGACAAGTGAATGTATGTATATATATATATTCACTTAGATTCATTTCCTTGAGGTAGAGTTTACATACAATAAAATGCACAGATTTCCAGTTGGGTCAATTTTGATGCACAGGTAAATCACATCCCAATAAAATGTAAAGTAATGACATATCGACCCTCAGGATGGCCCTTCCCAGTCTGTCCTCTCCTCTGTCCAGGCAACCTCTGATCTGACTTCTATCATCCTAAGAGTGTATATATATATATACACACACACATATATACACACACACACATATATATGCACACACACATATATACACACATATATACACATATATACATATATACACACACACATATATACGTATATACACACACACACACACATATATATATATGAGACAGGGTCTTGCTCTGTCACCCAGGCTGGAGTGCAGGGGCATGATCTTGGTTCACTGCAACCACCACTCACCGTGCTCAAGCGATTCTTGTGCCTCAGTCTCCCAAGTGGCTGGGATCACAGGTGTGTACCACCATGCCCAGCTAACTTTTCTATTTTTAGTAGAGATGGGGTGTCTCCATGTACCCCAGGCTGGTCTTGAACTTCTGGACTCAAGCTATCCTCCCGCCTCAGCCTCCCAAAGTGCTGGGATTAGAGGTATGAGCCACCACACCAGCCCAGAGCTAATATATTTTTGAAAATAATATGAGAGAGGTGGGAGAAAGAACTTCAAATCATATACCCATGCACAATCAATCATATGACTTCTTGGAGTTTTGAGCTTCTAGTCATAGAATAAAAGTAATGAACCTGCCAGTATTTCCCAAAATGTGTTCCCCCTTGATTATATGTCTGGTAATAAAGGTATCCCCATCACACTGTTGTGTCTGTTATCTTTCAGGGTCCTCTCCCTTCGGACCATATCTCTCTTTGAATATATCCTTCGTGTTTAGGAGGTATACAAATGAGACAGAGACAACAAGAGCAGGCCAAAATTACATTCAAATAAGTCTGGAAACAATGGTTCAACAAAGTTAAACATTTTTTTTTTAACTGCAGAACAACATACATGTGTTAATTTATGCTGGGTGTCTCCGAGGAGGAGGAAATCAAGTACACATTGCTTCTCAGACTCATCTGGCCGCAAGATCCTTTATGATGGTAATATGGCTTGCATGTTTGTCCCCTTCAAATCTCACGTTGAAATGTAATCCCCAATGTGGGGATGGATCCCTCATGCTGGCTTGGTGCCATTCTTGCAGTAATGAGTTCTCACTCTTCATGTGAGACCTGGTTGTTTAAAAGAGCTTGGAACTTCCTTCTCTCTTGCTCCCTCTTGCCATGTGATACACTGGCTTCTTCTTTGCCTTCCACCATGACTGGAAGCTTCCTGGCCTTCACCAGGAACAGATATCAGCACCATGCTTCCTATACAGTCTGCAGAACCATGGGCCCATAGAGCCCTTTTTTCTTTAAAAATCACCCAGCCTCAGGTATTTTCTTTATAGCAATGCAAAAAATGGACTAACAGATGGAGTATATGAAAGAGCAGTGAGTGTTCTGCCAACCATAGAATGTGATGAATTGAAATTCAACCTGCAAAAGATTTTGCTTCCTTCTTTGTTTTTTGTTCTCATTGACTATGGATGATTTTTTAATTTTATCTTTTAATTAGTTTTATTTTAAAACACTTTATTGAGTTATGATTGCCTAGTCTTTTAAGTAAAGTCATAAAAATAATAGAGAGTAAAAGGGAGTTTCCCCATTTTTCCCTGTCCCAACTTCAACCCCACTTCCCAGAGTAAACAATGTGTAGAAGTCTGATGTGAACTTTATAACTATTTAAAGTGAGTGTGCAGCTGAACGCAGTGGTTCATGCCTGTAATCCCAGCACTTTGGGGGCCAAAGCAGGAGGATCACTTGAGCCCAGGAGTTCAAGACCAGCCTGGGCAACATAGCGAGACTCCGTCTCCACAAAAAGTACAAAAATTAGCTGGGCATGGTGGTGTGTGCCTGTAGTCCTAGCTACTAGGGAGGCTGAGGTGGGAGGATCACTTGAGCCCAGGAGGTTGAGGCTGCCGTGGGCCATGATTGTGCTACTGTACCCCAGCCCAGGTGACAGAGCAAGACTGTGTGTCAAAAAAAAAAAAAAGTGTATGTGTGTGTATGTATGTACAGTATACTTACTTTTCTGTGTGCAAGTGGCATCATACTTACATCTTGCCCTGCAACCTGTTCTCTCTCTTATCCTTCCATAGCAATACATTAGTAAGTCCAGGTCTATTTCATTCTTTTTAGCAGCTTTGTAATATATTTTGGTATCTGGTAGGGTTAGTATCTTCTTTCATATTCTTCCATGTTTATTCTTCCAGATGAAATTTAGAACATTTTATTTTGTTTCCCCCAAAATATTCTTTGAATTTTAATTGTGACCATATCAAGATTATAGCTTAATGGGGGGGAGGAATTAATATCAATACAATATTGAATCCTTTCATTAAGAACAAAGGATACCTTTCCATGTATATCATATTTTATGTTCCTAAGACGACTTTTTAAGTATTTCTCTGATAGGCCTTATATACGTCTTGTTAGGTTTATTTTTTAGGTATTTTGTTACTTCACTGATATTACAAATTTTTTTTTGTTATTCTTGGTTATTATTTTATAAAGAAAACTATTAGTTTTGGTATGCTAGTTTTACAAATAGATACCTTATAGGATTCCTTCTTTTCTTTCTTTTTTTTGAGATGGATTTTCGCTCTCTCACCCAGGCTGGAGTGCAATGGTGTGATCTCAACTCATTGCAACCTCCGCCTCCCAGGTTCAAGCGATTCTCCTGCCTCAGCCTCCTGAGTAGCTGGGATTACAGGCATGCACCACCATGCCCTGCTAATTTTGTCTTTTAAGTGGAGACGGGGTTTCACCACGTTGGTCAGGCTGGTCTCGAACTCCTGACCTCAGGTGATCCAACCGCCTTGGCCTCCCAAAGTGTTAGGATTACAGGCGTGAGCCACCGCACCCGGCCAGGATTCCTTATTTTCAGTTAATTATTTTTTTTTTAATTTTCCTGATATATAATCATGTTGGGAGTAAATAATGCCAGTGGTATCTTTTCCTTTCCAAAAATTTTCAGTCACATTCTATCCCACTGAGTTTTTGCATCTTATGGTATGTTTAGAACAATATTATGTATTACTGGTAATAGTGGAAATTCTTGCTTATTCCTCACTTTAATGGCAATATATCAGACATTGATGTTGGGTTTTAGTTTGTGGGATATATAAAAATCATGTCAAGAAAATCTATTTCCATCCATTTATATTTTACTAAGATTTAAAAAACTCAGAAATACATGGTGAATTTTATTATATGCCTTTACAACATATATTGAAAATATCATAGGCTTTTTCCATCTTTTAAATCCACTGATATGGTGAATTACATTAATAGCTTCCTAATACTGAACCATATATGCACTACTGAAATGGACATTGAAGATAATTAATAATGCAAGAAAATTTCCCATAACTGAAAGACATGTGTTTCTAGCTTAAAAGGGCCTAATGAGTGTCTGGTTAAATAAATACTTTTTAAGCCAGGGGTGGTGGCTCATGATTGTAATCCCAGCTACTCAGGGGGCTAAAGTGGGAGGACTGCTTAAGCCCAGGAGTTCATGACCTGCCTGGGCAACATAACGAGTCCCTCATCCTTAAACAAACAAACAAACAAACAAACAAATAAATTTAAAAGCTCACTCCAAAGCACTTTATAGGGAAATTTCTGAATATTAGACATGAAATGCCTTTCACATACCCATTTTACAGAAAGCTACTGGATGTTCCACACTACAGTGAAGGATTAAACAAAGAATGAAGAAGGAGTAGGACTTGAGAAGTAAATGATCTAACTCAAGAAAGAGGTAAAGGGAATTCCCAGGATAAAGGCCCAACTAGGCCTGGAAAACAAACTGTCCACATTGGAACAAGAGAAAGGAGGGAATCAAGGAAAAAAGAGGGATCTGGGGTGGAGGTGGGGGTGTAGAAGTGCTCAGCTATCTAAAATGTTTAATTAGGCCAGGCATGGTGGCTCACGCCTGTAATCCCAGCATTTTGGGAGGCGGAGGCAGGTTGATACCTGAGGTCAGGAGTTCGAGATCAGCCTGGCCAACATGGTGAAACCCTGACTCTACTAAAAATACCAAAATTAGCCAGGTGTGGTGGTGGATGCCTATAATCTCAGCTACTTGGGAGGCTGAGGAAGGAGAATCGCTTAAATCCGGGAGGCTGAGGAAGGAGAATCGCTTAAATCCGGGAGGCGGAGGTTGCAGTGAGCAGAAATTGCAGCATTGCACTCCACCGTGGGTGACACAGAAAGACTTCGTCTCAAAGAAAAAATTAAAAAATAAATAAATAAAACAAATAAAATGTTTTATTATATGAAAAATTGTATTGGGAAGCTATTGGCAAACATGGAAAGAATTAGAGATAAAGAAAACAAAAATTTTAAAAAATACAACAATAACTAACAAGGTAGTACAAATTAGTTTGGACAGAGAAAGTTTAACTCTTTCCTACTGTTCATCAGATCTCGAAGATAGAGACAGATAATGCTAATGTTTCTTTCTCTCAGGGACACACGGCAGCTATAACGTGTCACAATGATCCCCTAAGAAATCCCTAAAGCCATGCACTATGAGAAACTTTGCTAATTGAAATAAACATCAGCAGTAGTGAAACATCCCACTCTTGCCTGGAGGATCTAAGTCACACTGACACAAAAAAGGCAGCCTCGATTTCCAAGCCAGGTGCAGAACTTCAGATACAAATTTTGTGTGATTTCTAAGGAAACAGGAGCCTGGATCCCCCTCTGCAGTCCAGACCTGATGTCGACCCCTTCCCACACAGCCCTGCTTTGCACCTATCGAAACACTACTTCATTTAAATTTAACCTAAATTCTGGCCGGGCATGGTGGCTCACACCTGTAATCCCAGCACTTTGGGAGGCTGAGGTGGGCAGATTACGAGGTCAAGAGATCAGGAACATCCTGGCCAACATGGTGAAACCCTGTCTCTACTAAAAATACAAAAATTAGCTGGGCGTAGTGGCACGTGCCTGTAGTTCCAGCTACTCGGGAGGCTAAGGCAGGAGAATTGCTTGAACCTGGGAGGCGGAGTGAGCCGAGATCATGCCACTGCACTCCAGCCTGGGCTACAGAGCAAGACTCCGTCTCAAAAAAAAAAAAAGAAAAAAAAACAAATAAATAAACTACGAGCTGGGCGCTGTGGGCTCCACGCGCTTAATCCGCAATAGCTTTGGGAGGCTGAGGCACAAAAAAAGCCGGGATCATGAGGTCCACCGGAGTTTCGAGACTAGCCTGACGCCAACATGTGAACACGCCCCCATCCCTATAAGCTAAAAAAAAAAAAAAAAAAAAAAAAAAAAAAAAAAAAAAAAAAAAAAAAATAAGGGCCGGGCGGCGGTGGCTCAGCCTGAATCGCCAAAGACACTTTGGGAGGGCCGGACGACGGGCGGATCACGGAGGTCAGGAGATTGAAACCAATCCTGGAATAACAACGGTGAAACGCCCTCTCTACTAAAAATACAAAACACTCAGGCCGGGCGACCGGTGTGGGCAGCCTGTAGTACCCAGCTAACTCCCGGAGGCTGAAGGCAGGAGACATGGGCGTAAACGCCGGGAGGCGGAGCTTGGGCAGTAAGAGCCTGAGATCGCCGGCCCACTGGGCAGCTCCAGCCTGGGCGAGCAGAGCGAGACTCCATCTCAAAAAAACAAACAAACAAACAAACAAAAAAAACAAAGAACAAAAATTAGCTGGGCGTGGTGGCATGCTCCTGAAATCCCAGCTACTCAGGAGGGAGAGGCAGGAGAATTGCTTGAACCCGGGAGGCGGAGGTTGTGGTGAGCCGAGATCCTGCCATTGCACTCCAGCCTGGGTAACAGAGTGAGACTCTGTCTCAAAACAAACAAACAAACAAACCGTAAATTCCACCCTTCTTCCAAATCCTAGAATAGCTCTGTAATTTCCTTTGATGAGCTATCGGAGGGTTCCTCTGGTTTGAGGTCTCTCCATGGTTGCATGATCTACAGGTTTGTCTCCAGGGGGCTTAGGCTGATTGTACTAGAACAATTCGGAGATTCTTGAGATTTGAGCCTTGTTGCTGCAACTGGGAGGGGAGCTTTGCCTCAGTAATAATGTGTGTATCTGAGACCCCTTAAGTCTCACCTGCCCAAGGCCTCTCTGTCTCCAGCTGCCTAGGATTTGTATTGAATCTGGATGTGATCACAATCTCCTTCGGCCCTTCACTGTTAGGGTATTATATATCTCCTGAGATCTGGGAGTTCTAATCAGACTTTGCTATCTTCTGGTGAAATCTGTTTTTTTTTTTTTTTTTTTTGAGATGGAGTTTGGAGTTCTGTTCTTGTTGCCCATGCTGGAGTGCAGTGGCGTGATCTCAGCTCACTGCAACCTCCGCCTCCTGGGTTCAAGTAATTCTTCTGTGTCAGCCTCCCGAGTAGCTGGGATTACAGGTGCCCACCACCATGACTGGCTAATTTTTGCGTGTGTATTTTTTTTTTTTTGTTTTTGAGACAGAGTCTCGCTCTGTCGCCCAGGCTGGAGGGCAGTGGCACGATCTCGGCTCACTGCAAGCTCTGCCTCCCGGGTTCATGCCATTCTCCTGCCTCAGCCTCCTGAGTAGCTCGGACTAGAGGCGCCCGCCACTACGCCCGGCTAATTTTTTTTGTATTTTTAGTAGAGACGGGGTTTCGCCATGTTAGCCAGGCTGGTCTCGAACCCCTGACCTCAGGTGATTCGCCCGCCTCAGTCTCCCAAAGTGGTGAGATTACAGGCGTGAGCCACCGCACTCAGCCTGAAATCTGGCTTTTAACATCTCTCCTGTCTTTTAGCTGCTTGTGCAATGTGTTATATGTTGTTTGTCTCTGAGAACATTTCTCAGCCCTGTCTATGCTTGTACGATTTGCTTCGGGAGGGCTTCTGTTTGTACATTTCACCTTCTGGGAGACTGCTGGTTCTTGGGTCAGCAGTCGGGACAGCTTCACTTTATGGATGAGGGCAGAAACCCTCAGAAGCAATGTCTTTATTTTTGACCAGCCATCAGCCAGTTTCTCATGGGATTGTTATTGTCTTCCAACAAACTTATGCTACCTCCTGATATAACTTTATTGAGGACGATTTAAAGTTGTAGTGACTGTAGTTTGAGGAACATTGGTATGAGTAAGATTGCTCATTAGAGCAATGCCTCAGAATAAAAGGGGCTCGATTGCCTTAAGCAGAGAGAATTTTATTTAGTGTAGGAGACCCCTCTCCATTCTTTGCTTTGTATTTCAGGAACTAATAAGTATTGATTTTTTTTTTTTTTTTTTGTATTACAATGGCTTGATAATATTGTCAAGGGTCTGAGTTATCGTTAAACCATTGGTAAGAACTCTGTGCATGAAAATATTTTTCCTGCATCTAAACTTTCTCCTCTCTCCTTGCAGAGGAAAAATAAATAGCCTTTTACAGTGATAGTTCCATATTTGTTTCAAGCTGGCTCCCTCTCACTTAGAGACAATTTGCCTTTTTTTTCCAGAGATGGGACCATGTTGCTCAGGCTGGACTTGAACTTCTGGCCTCAAGTGACCCTTCTGCCTCCTGGTTAGTGAGGACTAAAGGCATGCACCACTGTGCCCGGCTGATCATTTGCTTTTACAGGCCACTAAATATAGAACAGATTTTGTGATGTCATCTTGTCCATTAGCCTTTCTATTGCCCCACTGATGCACAGAGAATACATTCTACCAGGAGGTTACATCCTACCCTCCAACAGACAAGACACCAGAGTATCCATGCTAGAGTGTTCCTCTGCCTGTTCTTCCATGGCAGTTCTCTCTCTCAGGGCTTCTGATCTACAATAAGTGTCCTTAAGAAAGCCATACGATGCTAGAGACAAATGGGGTGCTGTCTCATAAGCAGCCCCCTCCATTTTCTTCTTCCCTGTGGTGAGAGGTGGGTTTCTGTGTTGTCCAGATGTGCTTACATCTGCCTCCTTACAAGAAGCAGTAGACTTTCATTTGGTTATGCAATCTCATTAACTGTTAAAACATGAGGCAGGAAGGGGTGAAAGGGAGAACCAGAGAAGATCGTTAGTGTAAAGAGACTGTCTGAAAACAGCTAGGTCTTCTAGCTCTGATTTTCTGACCATCCTGAGAGTTTGTTTATCTTACAAGTCATGATGAAAAGGAGCTGAAAAAATATTTTAAAAAATAAATTAATAGGATAGGCTTTTGTCTTCAAAGGGGTGTCCTGGAAACAATGTTTGATTGGGCATTAGTAATGATTTGGAAAAGAAATGAAGAGCTAGGCTGTGAAAGTGATGTCCTTGCCACAGAAATTAAATGACCAGGATGACTGCTGGGAACCCCAAAGTGCCCTGGAGCAAGTTACACAGAAAAGGAGGCAAGTTTCCATAAGCAGGAGCCTGAAATTTAGGGCTCATCTTATATATGGAGAGTCTAGATCTCAAATTTGTTTTGTTTTGTTTTTGAGACAGAATCTTGCTCTATCGCCCAGGCTGGAGTACAGTGGCGCAGTCTCGACTCACTGAAGCCTCCACCTCCTGGGTTCCAGCGATTCTCCTGCTGCAGCCTCCGGGGTAGCTGGGGTTACAGGTGCATGCCACCACGTCTGGCTAATTTTTGTATTTTTAGTAGAGACAGGGTTTCACCAGATCTCATATTTGTTTTTTAAAAAGAGCATGTATGCATTTGGTATATAAACTCCTTAAGCAGGGTTTAACATAAGGTCTCAGATATTACGACAATGAGCAATGCCAGTCCTGTTTCTGCAGATGAATGACATGGTGGTATACTATCTGACATCAAGAAACTTTCCTCCATGCTGCTCTTCAGCAACTCTGCTGCTGCTTTGTATTACTGTGTCTTAGTTTCACAGCATTTATGAAACTGGAAGGAACCTTTAAGATCAAGTCCAATCTGCACATTTTACAGACAAGAAAGCCCACATCAGAGAGATCTAAGTGACTTGCTCAAAGTCACACAGCTCTCAGTAGCACACCAGGTCTGACTCTGAAGTCCCACAAGCTCTCAAAGTAGCACAGCTCTCAGTAGCCAGGTCTGACTCTGAAGTCCCTTGATCTTCCCAGCAGCCTACAATGCTCGTGAACTCTGTTTTTTATATATAGTTTGGGTTCCTCAACTAGATTAGAAATGGCTCCAGGCCATGGAATGTGGGCTTTTCTCACATACCCCTCCCCATTCTCCTCCTTCAAGACCATAGATTACCACGGTGTGTAAAATATGTACTGAATTCAGATTTACAACTTTCCTTCTATATTTCTTCCTAAATCATGCCTTGGTGTAACTTACTGTCTTCTAGGGGTAGACAGAAGAGAGCTGCAGGGAGAGTCAGCTGAATCGTGCTGTTACAGGGAGTAAAGCCGTTTGGGAGCCTTCACTTAATTAGTATTAAAATATCATGCACTGGTTTTGCCCTGAGACCATTTATGTTTTCAAATGGGGTTGATCGGGATGAAGGTACTTAGGGAAACTTTGACATATTTCTGTCAACCGTTAGATGACTCTAGGATATTGATGAGTGACAGAGTTTAATCCTAAGGAGACAATCTGATGTTGATGGTTGCCACAATCCATTAATCTACACAGAAGCGTGGAGCAAGGATCCCCAGGGATTAGCAGATTTCTAAGAATAAATTCATTCTTTTTTAACTCAAAATTCCATAGGGCTGTCTTCATAAGTCAATTCAGTAAAGCAAATAGTTATTGACTGCCCACATACAAAACACTATGTTAAACACTGGAGATAGAAGAAAAGATAGTTCTTGCTCTTGAGGGGATATAATCCTATAAAGCATATATTTAAATAATCCCATTATGATAGAGTAATATTTCAACAGAATTTTTTTTTTTTGAGACAGAGTTTCACTCTGTCGCCCAGGCTGCATGCAGTCTAGTGGTGCAATCTCAGCTCACTACAACCTCCACCTCCCAGGTTCAAGCAATTCTTCTGCCTCAGTCTCCCGAGTAGCTGGGATTACAGGCGGCTGCCACCATGCCTGGCTAATTTTTGTATTTTAGTAGAGATGGGGTTTCACCATGGTGGCCAGGCTGGTCTTAAACTCCTGACCTCAAGTGATCTGCCTGCCTCGGCCTCACAAAGTTCTAGGATCACAAGCATGAGCCACTGCGCTTGGCCTCAACAAAAAAACTTTCTTTCATAATATTGTGTATAAGTAAAAAGATTGTTGGAATCAGGCTATCAATCTCCACAGTAATAAGAAAACTAACAAGCTTTACTTTGGAAAAATAGATAATCAAACTTTCTAAGTATAGATTTTCTACTGATGAAAGCTATAAGTAAAATATTCAGTGAGGACTCCTATGTTCACATTCTGTTACTTACTCACTATTGCTCTGTGGTGTGATAAAAAGAGCAGCAGACCAAGAATTAGATAATCTGGGATAAAGCTCTGGTTGTGCCTATGTAATAGTTTTGGGAGCTTAAGGTATCTAACCTTCTGAAGGCAGTTTGCTCATCTTATTTTTATTTTTTGAGATGGAGTCTTGCTCTGTTGCCCAGGCTAGGGTGCAGTGGTGCCATCTCAGCTCACTGCAACCTCCACCTCCCGGGCTCAAGCGATTCTTCTGTCTCAGCCTCCCAACTAGCTGGTTTTATAGGCACCACCACACCCGGCTAATTTTTGTATTTTTAGTGGAGACGGGGTTTTACCATGTTGGCCTGGCTGGTCTCGAACTCCTGACCTCAAATGATCCACCCACCTCAGCCTCCCAAAGTGCTGGGATTACAGGCCTGAGCCACCGCCCCCCGGCCTTTTTGCTTATCTTTAAAATGAAGCAATTGGTGAAGATGATTTTTCTTAAGTTCTCTTGGGGCTCTAACATCCCAAATTGTGCTAATCCATATCTGAAGAATGGTACATATAAACAGAGACTTGATATTATCCCTATTTTGACAGTGAGAAAGAATGAAAAAAATTAAAGAAAAAATGGATGATTGAAATGTCCTAGGCATTGTATTTTATAAATTTCTTATTTCTTTTTTAAACGAATTGCATGTTTTTTTTTTTTTTTTGAGACGGAGTTTCACTCTTGTTGCCTAGGCTGGAGTGCAATGGCGCAATCTCGGCTCACCGCAACCTCCGCCTCCTGGGTTTTCAAGCAATTCTCCTGCCTCAGCCTCCCAAGTAGCTGGGATTACAGGTGTGCGCCACCACACCCAGCTAATTTTGTGTTTTTAGTAGAGATGGGGTTTCTCCATGTTGGTCAGACTTGTCTGGAACTCCCGACCTCAGGTGATCCGCCTGCCTTGGCCTCCCAAAGTGCTGGGATTACAGGCGTGAGCCACTGCACCCGGCCTGCATGCTTTTAAATAAATTTCTTAATCACGCCTTGGTGATTATAGATCATAATCACTTGTTTTTTTTTTTTTTTTTTTTTTTGAGATGAAGTTTAGCTCTTGTTGCCTAGGCTGGAGTACAATGGCATGACCTTGGCTCACTGCAACCTCTGCCTCCCAGGTTCAAGCGATTCTCCTGCCTGTCTCCTGAGTAGCTGGGATTACAGGCACCAGCCACCATGCCCGGCTAATTTTTTTGTATTTTTAGCACAGACTGGTTTTCACCATGTTGGCCAGGCTGGTCTTGAACTCCTCACCTCAGGTAATATACCCGCCTTGGCCTCCCAAAGTGCTGAGATTACAGGCGTGAGCCATGGGGCCCAGTCTTCACTTCTGTTTTCAAAGGAGGGTCTGGCACTGGATAATCTGGCACATCATCAGATTATGTGTGATAATGTATCAAACACATAATACAACTGATGCAATTGTTAAGCACTTACATAAAATGCTGAGCTACATAGGTGTGAAAGAAACATAATTAGAATTTTGATTCAGTTGCAAGATGAAACATTATGAAATGAGAGAATTGTCTTAAGTAGTGTAAGTAGTACAACCAGTGCTGCAGAGTATGAAGGCGAAAGCTGGGCTCCTGCAGGAACTGCAGATACCAGACTTGGAGGGGTCATCTACTCCCTTTAACCCCCTCTCCTCTGACCCTTGCATATTCTAGTCAGGCAGGACTGGACGGAAAAGGCAGGGCTTTATGTGGTAGCAAATATAAGGTGCTTTAAATTCTCACATCAATAAATACCTGACTAAAATGTGATGCATAAACTGACGCAAATAAAAGAGATTTAAGGCCCACTGACCTTTTTAAGTTTCCTATGGAAAGGAGGGGAACTCATTGTGACTTATTTTTTGTGTTGTTTATTCTAAGATGTTTTAGTACTAGGACAAGTTAAGAGTCCCTGAGAATAAGAGATGTTTTTGTTGTTTTTAAATACTAAACATTCTCCATCTCTCTCTAGTCAACTTTTCGGAATCAAAATGCCTAAAGAGCATACAATTGGATTGTAACAGTGTTCATGGCTTCTAATACTTCAGCCTTAAAATGCTTAACTTTATTTTCTCTCAATTTTCCCTCCAGATGACCAAGTGGTAAAATACCTTTTAAAGGCTTCAAGACTTTTCTTTCCCACTCCTCCCTGCCCACTAGAGGGAGGCTCCATTTAAAAATGTAACAGAAAAAAATGGATTTGAAATAAGGCATTAGCCTGAGGTAACTTACCCCCACCTTGGCTCCAGAGCAGCTTGGATTTCCGATTCTTTGAGCAGGTCAGTGATTTGGGGAACCAGTAAAAGAGCCGGGCTATTCTTCTGAAGGTCTCATGAAAGTCACTTCTTACGGCCATAGCGAGAACCAGGAGTGTTCCAGAACGACTCGCTACAGAGAGCATGGATGAGGAGCATAGTAACACCCACATATGACACTTTAGCTGTGAACTGCCTTTCAGCCAATATGTCTGGGGACCACCTGTTAGCCCTAAATCCCCTTCCTCTGTCATTCTTTTGGCTTGTCCTTTAGGCCTTGGCCCTCATAACTAGAAACTGTATTAATAGATGTTCTTTCTAAAGAAAGAGTTTTAAGCTTTCTTAAAAGAAGCTCTAATCTAATGCAACACTTGGTAATTTTCAAGCATGGACCTCCTGACCTCGTTCATAAAACACAATTATTTTCACAGAGGAGTGAAAAAAAAAAAAAAACAGTATTAACTAACTCAACTTCCAACAGAATTGTCAGTGGTAAGTTGCAGGACTTAGTGGTGATGGGCAAGCAATCTCCTAAAGCCGTAGCCTTGATCCCATTTGTTTTGTGCATTTTTACTGGAAAAAAGAATCCTATTTTAAACTTTGGCAGGAATTTATCCCAGAAAAAAAAATTAGTTCTTAAGAGTCAAAAAATGTGTCAAAGTGCCAGGCACAGGGGCTCACACCTGTAATCCCAGCACTTTAGGAGGCTGAGATGGGAGGATTGCTTGAGTCCAGGAGCTCAAGACCAGCCTAGGCAACAACGTGCTGTCTCTACAAAAACAAACAAACAAACAAACAAACAAACAAACAAAAAAGCTGGGTGTGGTGGCATGTACCTATAGTCCCAGCTACTCAGGAGGCTGAGGTGGGAGGACTGCTAGAATCCAGATGAAGCTGTAGCGAGCTATGATTGCACCACTGCACTCCAGCCTGGGTGACAGAGCAAGACCGTATCTAAAAACAAAAAAGGTGCAAAACAACATTCTCCCCCAGGGTCCTATTTTGATCTTTAACCATTTATTGAACCATTCTCTAGAACTTCTAACATTATTGAATCCCTTTCAGCATTTCAGCAGACATCAATGCCTAGTTGTCTACCACGCAGCTCATACTGAGGTTCCCATCATCACTCCTGAGACTATGTCTAACAGTTGGTCCTTGTGCCTTCTGTTTATGTCAAAAGAAATAAACTTATTCATATATTCATTTAGGAGCTAAGTCGCTTAAACAATTTGCCTGATGCTTGCTTTTTATATGCCACAACAAATTTTTGGAGCTGATTTACTCTCTAAAGAGAAACAAGGGATATTATTATTATATTGCCAGTTTTTATTTCCAGATCAGATGTTTTTGTTTTCTATTCCAGTTTCAGTATTTCTTAAGAATTTGGACTTTGATTCTTCTTATAAGTGACAAGTGGGGAGCAAGTCCAACTAAAACAACAGTGTAAGAGTTTTTCAGGTCTTCTTAAAAGTGGGATGTGGGGTGGAGAATCCAGCTAAAACAGTACTGTTAAGATTTCTTTTTTTTTTTTTTTTTTTGAGACAGAGTCTCGCTCTGTCGCCCAGGCTGGAGTGCAATGGCCAGATCTCAGCTCACTGCAAGCTCCGCCTCCTGGGTTCACGCCATTCTCCTGACTCAGGCTCCCAAGTAGCTGGGGACTTACAGGCGCCCGCCACCTCGCCCGGCTAGTTTTTTGATATTTTTTAGTTAGTGAGACGGGGTTTCACCGTATTTTGGCCAGGATGGTCTCGATCTACACTGACCTCGTGATCCAACCGTCTCTGCCTCCCAAGTGCTGGGATTACAGGCTTGAGCCACCGGCGCCGGCCAAATTTCTTTAAATGGTTTTCCCTTCAACTGTGTCTGCCCCCAGCACTTACCATGTTTCAAAAATTTGTTTGAGCTGATTGTAAATTTTCTGCAGGCCACTTCCTCAAAGAACAAAGCACAATGTATAAACACATCTGAGTGAGTGAAATTAGAAACAAAAGACTAGCTCTTGGCCAGGTGTGGTGGCTTACAACTGTAATCCCAGCACTTTGGGAGGCTGAAGGCAGGCGGATAACCTGAGGTCAGGGAGGTTTGATGACAAGCCTGACCAACATAGTGAAACCCCCATCTCTATAAAAATACAAAAATTGGCCAGGGCATGGTGTTGTTGGCCACCTGTAATCTCAGTTACTTGGGAGCTTGAGGCAGGGAATCACTTGAATCCGGGAGGCGAGGTGGCAGTGAACCGAGACTGCGCCATTGCACTCCAGCCTGGGCAACAAGAGTTGAAACTCCAACTCAAAAAAAAAAAAATTACTACCCTGGTGGTGGGCTGTAATTTCTGAAAAGGGAATAAATTGTTGATATTTCAGTTGAGATACTTATCCTACTGATAGTTCCTTTCTTAATTCTAAACCAATCTATCTCTTACTTTTAACACAGATCACCAAAAAGGTAAAAACACTATTGTAAAAACAAAAAACAAAGGAATAAAAACAATCTAAACCAAAACAACCATAAAAAGTCAGGATTATTATAATTTTTTTTCTGAGATAATTTATTTTGATAAAGACACTACCATTTGTAAAGAATGTTTGATTTTTTAATATCTAAGAAGCATTTCTTTTTGACATGGTATAATCAGGTCTATAAGCCAATAATTTGGTAACCTCCAAAATAATGGCAGCTGGATTTTTTTTTTTTTTTTTTTTTTTTTTTGAGATGGTGTCTCACTCTGTTGCCCAGGACTGGAGTGTAGTGGTGCGATCTCAGCTCACTGCCAAACCTCCACCCTCCGGGTTCAAGGTGATTCTCCTGCCTGAGCCTCCTGAGTAGCCCTGGGACTACAGGTGCATGGCCACTACACAGCTAATTATTTTATTTTTATTTATTTATGTTTTTGAGATGGAGTCTTGTTGTGTTGCCAGGCTAGAGTGCAGGTGGCACAATCTCAGCTCACTGCAACTCTGCCTCCCAGGTTCAAGCAATTCTCCTGCCTCAGCCTCCCAAGTAGCTGGGACTACAGGCACATGCCACCACACCTGGCTATTTTTTGTATTTTTAGTAGAGACGGGGTTTCACCATGTTGGCCAGGATGGTCTTGATCTGTTGACCTCGTGATCCACCCACCTCAGCCTCCCAAAGTGCTGTGATTACAGGCGTGAGCCACCATGCTCAGCCTAATTTTTTATTTTTAGTAGAGACTAATTTTAGTCTCTACTAAAATTTTAGTAGAGACTATT
This sequence comes from Rhinopithecus bieti, assembly GCF_001698545.2. Taxonomy (NCBI): domain Eukaryota; kingdom Metazoa; phylum Chordata; class Mammalia; order Primates; family Cercopithecidae; genus Rhinopithecus; species Rhinopithecus bieti. Next base: position 368,222 of record NW_016803302.1, read on the forward strand.
TCACCATGTTGGTCAGGCTGGTCTCGAACTCCTGACCTCAGGTGATTGGCCTGCCTCAGCCTCCCAAAGTGCTGAGATTACAGGCATGAGCCACCGCACCTGGCCGGCAGCTCAAATTTTAGGAGACTTAATGGGATTATTTTTCCCATTTCTTTCCTAACCTTACATTCCTGTTTATTTACTTGAAGCTATTTTTTTTTTTTTTTTTTGAGACGAAGTCTCACTCTTGTTGCCCAGGTTGGAGTGCAGTGGCGCAATCTTGGCTCACTGCAACCTCCGCCTCCCGGGTCCAAGCGTTTCTCTTGCCTCAGCCTCCCGAATAGCTGGGATTACAGACACCAGCCACCATGCCTGGCTAATTTTTGTATTTTTAGTAGAAACAGGGTTTCACCATGTTGGCCAGCCTAGTCTCGAACTCCTGACCTCAGGCAATCTGCCCGCCTTGGCCTCCCAAAGTGTTGGGATTACAGGCGTCAGCCACCACACCTGGCCACAGCTATCCCTTCTTTTCATATACTTATATTCACTTATTTCACTTTTATTTTTTCCGCTGTCCGTACTTTGTTTTATGCTAAGAGTTCTAACTACTAACCCTTCTATTTTAATTTTTTGAGACAGGGTCTCTCTCTGCCACCCAGGCTGGCAATCATAGCTTGCTGTAACCTTGAACTCCTCGACTCAAGCAGTCTTCACAGTTCAGTCTCTGAGTAGCTGGGACTGTGGCACATACCAGCATGCCTGGCTAATTAACATTTTTTTTTTTTGTAGAGACAGGGCTCTTGCTATGTTGCCCAGGCTGGTATAGAATTCCTGATCTCAAGTGATATCCCTGCCTCAGCCTCCCAAAGTGCTGAGATTACAGGCATGAGCCATCACACCCATCTGCTATTTGTTATATATACTATTTTTATACCATTAATTGCTATCTTTTCAAAATATAATATTTAAAAAGGGCTACTAAAGTGAAGATACAACTTATTTTAAAGCTAATTTCATTTAAATAGTCACTGAAAATTAGCAGACTGGTATCACCATGCATTTATTTATTTAAAATGTTTTGAAAAATAAATGTTTTGAATAAGGATGCATTTTTGAGGGTAAAATACTGAAAGCAAGAATGCTTCTCTTCCATGTCACTGTAATGGAGGCATAAAAGAGTCAAACTTAAAAAATACTACTGTGGAATAGATATATTCCTATCAATACTACTAATAAAAATACAAGATCTCTCTTGAAAGCAAGAATGCTTCTCTTCCATGTCACTATAATGGGGGAATAAGAGTCAAACTTCAAAATACTACTGTGGAATAGATATATTCCTATCAATACTATTAATAAAAATACAATCTCCACATAAAGGTTCTGTTTATTGGTGTTCTGTGCTAGAGGTGCTGAAATAAAAACTAAATTGGCAAATATATCAAATAATCACATAATTTGAGTAAAATTTTACCTAATATTCAATGATGTAAGCTTTTAAACTATACAAGATACCCATATTAGATGGTCAAATGGAAAATTAAAGCGGGATTAAATACTTCCTTGCCCCACACACTCTCAAACTAAACAGGTAACTGACAGTGGATAACTGTATTATTTAAATAAAGGCATACGCCCTTGCATTTATTTGTTATGTGTACATATGATGCCTAAAATTCTCCACTACAATAATGCATCATAATCTCACATAAAATTCTAATCTTCTCATTTCTTAAAACTGAGGGTTACTGATGTTCTTGGTACACAAATTTATTTTTCTTTAGGATATGTTTTTTTTATGATACGCAGGTTGTATGTAATCACACTTCACCAGTCTGAAAAGCCAGAAACCAAAACCAAAAGAAAGAAAAGTCCTGTTGGATGAAATGATGAAATACTTTCTTGCTAAGCACAATCCCTTGGTCTAGAACTCTGGGTAGATTTTTCAGAGAAAACATTCCTTTTTGGCTGGGCGTGGTGACTCACACCTCTAATCTCAGCACTTTGGGAGGCTGAGGCGGGCGGATTACTTGAGGCCAGGAATTTGAGACTAGCCTGACCAACATGGTGATACCTCATCTCTAATAATAATACAAAAATTAGCCAGGCGTGGTGGTTGTAATCCTAGCTACTTGGCAGGCTGAGGCAGAATTGCTTGAACCTTGGAGGCCGAGGTTGCAGTGAGCAGAGATCACACCACTGTACTCCAGCCTGAGCGACAGAGCGAGACTTGTCTCAAAAAAAAAAAAAAAAAAAAAAAAAAAGAAAATGTTCCTTTTCAATTTGTATACCCTAAGTATATGAAAGAACTTCTATACTAAATTTAGAATTAGTGGGTTTAGAAGAGATACAAAATTGTCCCTACATCCAATATTCTGAGAGTAGTTTATGGTTACCATCTATATTGTTACTTTCAAAAGATAACTTTTGCTTCACAAACTGAATACATAGAAACACATGAACTCTTTACAGTAAAATTGAGAAATTTATTTTTTTCCATGAAATAGTAAGCAGAATTAAAGTAAAGAAATATACAGCTTAAAACAGTTGAAATGACCTTAGAATTTGAATGACAATTATACATTTATGGCCAAAGGAAAAAAATGAGTAGTTTTTAATAATGAATTCACTTTAAAATGTCTGCTTAATAATTCATCTGAAATTACATGGATACAAGGATAACTGGGATCTGGGCACCTTGTAAAATAAAATAATGCCACTTTATCCTTCTCAAAAAAATTGTTATCCCAGTATAACAGTGGTGCGGTTCTGCTCCCCACTCACAGTAGCCACCGTGCTACCATTTAAAAACGTGTCAACTCAGTCTTCCTGATTTGTAAGGATGCCTATTTTGGTTCCACTTAAAAATATTTCCAGTAGGCAGTCAGAGAAAATGCCTTATTTAGCCCCACTCAGAGTAGAGGATCAGTATGTCAACACATTGGTCGGTCATGGCTTTCTTCTCGTGCTCACTGAGGTCAAATTTCCTCATATAATTATAAATGTTAAAAGATAAAATTACATCTTCACAGCAGCCAAAAATTTATATATTTTTTATGTATTTACAATATTGTACATATTTACATGACCACATCAAATACTGAATTGTAGAAACAAGTGACTATCTATAAAGGCATTCATTTAATGCCCAAGCGTTATTTTCTTGTGCAAACAGAAACTTTTCTCAAACTTCTATTAGAAAGCTAAAGACAGTCAACGTTGCGAAGGCCACCATCCATGGTTAAAGAGCCAAACCTAAAACACACACAAAAAGAAAAAAGGTAATCTCAAAAGTTGAATTTATGTATAAAGGCCCCCAACCTTAAAATACTTTTCAGAGGAATAAATAGCTATTTATTTTTAAAGAGCTTAAGCAACTACCATTTGTTCCATTTCTTACTGGAACAGCATGGTATTATCATAAATACATGAAAAACCAACGTAATGATGTAATTAAGAAACAGTAAGAACTGGATAATTTCTTTCTGGTGGGGTGGGATTTATAAACTAAGATAGAGTTGGGGCAGGGCGTGGTGGCTCACGCCTGCAATCCCAGCACTTTGGGAGGCCGAGGCAGGAGGATCACTTGAGGTCACGAGTTTGAGACCAGCTTGGCCTATATGGCAAAACTCCTTCTCTACTAAAAATACAAAAATTAGCTGGGTGTGGTGGCACGTGCCTATAGTCCCAGTTATTCAGGAGGCTGAGGCAGGAGAACTGCTTGAACCCAGGAGGCAGAGGTTGCAGTGAGCCGGGATCATGCCACCACACTCTAGCCTGGGTAACAGAGTGAGAGTTTGTCTCAAAAAAAAAAAAAAAAAAGGTTTCCAAGTTGGGAGTGTGACGTACCCAACGGAAGTTGAGAAATGATACCTTGCTAGAGAACACAGTGCTATCTTGGGGAGCAGTGGGAAGTAAAGTTGGGTGAACAGGCTGGAACCAGACTATCATACTCTTTGAATGGAGTATAAATTTAGACTTGACTTTTTAGGTAACAGGAGTTTAGAAACTTTTGAGCCAAGTAAGTCGTATGATTACATCAGTATTCTGAAAGATGATTTTGGCTGTAATACCCAAGACAGATGGGAAGAGCTTGGGGTTAAGAAAAAAATAGGTTGGTTATTACCATACATCACATATGAAAGGGAAAGGAAATCTGAATGAGGGTGACGAGGGGAAATATGGGAGCCAAACTTGTTGAGAGGGAATAAAGAAGATTAAGTGTCTAAAATAATTTATGTTTAAGGGAATAGGAGAAAGGTGGTACCTTCGAACAGGATTAAGGAGATTACAGGGAAAATTGAGTTAGGACAGATGATTTTAGATTCAAAAAAAAATTTGAAGTGATAGTGGGTTATCCACATGGAGACAGAGTAGTGTAATACTCTGAACAAAATCTGGCTTCCATTACTAGTTTTGGCACTTAATATTTAAGTTAAGATTATGCCATGTTATATCACCCATATATTGTCAAGAAATCTGCAAATAAAACATAGGAGGAATTGACTTACTAAATGTGGTTTAGGAAGTTGGGATTTTATTCCTCAAGGAATAAGTGGTTAAATATAAAAGTTTGTTACAAGCACATCTTTGGCCGGGCACGGTGGCTCACACCTGTAGTCCCAGCACTTAGGGAGGCCGAGGCAGGTGGATCACGAGGTCAAGAGATCGAGACCATCCTGGCCAACATGGTGAAACCCTGTCTTTACTAAAAATACAAAAATCAGCTGGGCATGATGGCGTGCGCCTGTAGTCCCAGCTACTTGGGAGGCTGAGGCAGGAGAATCGCTTGAACTCGGGAGGCAGAGGTTACAGTGAGTCAAGATCGCACCGCTGCACTCCAGCCTGGCGACACAGTGAGACTCTGTCTCAAAAAAAAAAAAAAGCACATCTTTATAGTCTCTTCTACTTGGTGATCTTTAAGCCTGAAAGGATTTAGCTAAAGCTGTGAAGAAACTGTAAACTGGATACTATAAAAAAGTTGGATAATTACTATAAACAAGAAAATATTTTTAAAAATTAACGAGTAATTCCCCCCAAAAATGGAAATTGAACAAACATATTAAACGATGTTTGACAGCACTATAAACCACAGAAATATAAATTAAAATAAGATCTCAGTTTTTACTAAACAAATTGGCAAACGTTTAAAAGACATTATACATTCAATGTTGCCAAATGCGTAAGTTTTGTCTGTTTAGGACTATAACAAACACCCTTTTAAAGAACAAAATTGACCAGGTGCGGTGGCTCATGCCTGTAATCCCAGCACTTTGGTAGACTGAGGTGGGTGGATCACCTGAGGTCAGGAGTTCAAGACCAGCATGGCCAACATGGTGAAACCCCATCTCCACTAAAAATACAAAAAACTAGCTGGGTGTGGTGGTGGGTGCCTGTAATCCCAGCTACTCGGGAGCCTGAGGCAGGAGAATCACTTGAACCTGTGAGGTGGAGGTTAAGTGAGCTGAGATTGTGCCATTGGACTCCAGGCTGGGCAACAGAGAAACTCTGTCTCAGGAAAAAAAAAAAAAAAAAAAAACAACCAAATTTAGTAAAACCCAGCACAATTTAAATTGGCATACTCTCTGACCCAAAATTCCATATCCTTTTTTTTTTTTTGAGACAGAGTCTCGCTCTGTCAACCCAGGCTGGAGTGCAGTGGCATGATCTTGGCTCACTGTAACCTCCACCTCCCAGATTCAGGTGATTCCTCGTGCCTCAGCCTCCCCAGTAGCTGGGATTACAGGTGTGCACCACCATGCCCAGCTAATTTTTGTATTTTTGGTAGAGACAGCATTTTGCCATGTTGCCTAGGCTGGTCTTGAACCCCTGAGCTCAGGCAATCTGCCTGCCTCGGCTTCCCAAAATGCTAGGATTACAGGTGTAAGCCACCGTGCCCGGCCAAATGTGAAATATTTTTATTAGCATTACAAGGGTTTGAGAACCCATAGAGGAGCACCTAAAGGCTTGAAAAAGGAAGGGTTTTATTAAAGAGCCAAATACGACTTAATTTCTCTGAGGAATCAGGATAAGGAAAACAGCCATCCAAAAATTGCTTTATTGCCTCTTCAGGTTTTCAAATCTCTTTTGGCTTTCTCTATTAGGATTTTGCTGATAATAAGCAGACACCTAGCTCCTCAAAGTAGTGCACTTACCTATGGCTTTCACCTGCAAGGAGGTGTGCCGAGGACTCTGTAAGCTACTCAGCACCAGAGTTCTGGTATCTTAACAAGCAACTCTGACTCACCAAATTGAAAATTATGATTCCAATGAATTAAGTTATAAAAATAATGTAAATAGAGTTTGATCTTTACAATTCAAATAAGCAAGTAATTCGATTAACCAGTGCTTCTATAAAATGGAACTAATCAACCATTAAAAGGCATCACAAATACGCAATCATAGAGAGAAAAACCTGAGTTCTGACTTTCTGACCCTTTACCACTGCTGAATCTATTGACACAGGGAAGATATAAGTACAGATGTGTATGAACTCAATTGCAAAGAAAATCACAATAATTATTTTTGTATTACTCACCTTTCTAAAATGTGGTTATTTTCAGCAAGTTCTTTAACCACCCCTTCCATCTCTTCCTTTAATTTCTTCATACTATATAAAATAAACAAGCACTTTTGCTCAAAAAAAGTATGCAAATGTTTTAGAATGATGTTTATATTTCAGTTTTCTAAATTTAACTAGTCAATAAATAACTTTATTAAACATTGTATTACAACAAACATAAAAAATTTCAAAATGTAAGAGCAAGAGCACAAACTGCAATGAAAGCAAATGGAAACACTACAGTTTCCAAATGATGAGTTTCTTACCCAAGAGTCATTTCTACTAATGTGTTAGAACTTGGATAAATTGGGGTCATGGTATGTTTGATTCCACTGGAAGCGGCAAACATTTTCTGAGGCAGAGTTTCTTGTAACTAAAACATCCAAAAAAGAAAAAAACCCACATTAATCACAGAACGAAAGTACTTACTACAGATCTGACATCAAGTGTTACAGCTTTGTTACAGGCTTTTTAATTAAGTCCTTATAAAAACTTTAATTTGAGTTGCAAGACTATCGCAATGGATAGGAGATATCGCTTATAATTCGAGCACCCGTTTAAGAAATGAAGATGGCTTTGCTTATAGTGTGTGAGTAGAAGGGTTATGGTTTGTGTTTAGTTGTTATAAACTCCATCTACATTCTTAAACACTTGGCTCGAAATACATATTAAAATTGGTGGGTAGAACTGAATGTAGGCACATTATATCCCATTTCTTCCCTGTCAATCACTATCAGTTATAAACTGAGAAGAATTTTAATTTTTCCTAATGAGAAAAAAGCTTTTTTTTCTTTTGATAGCTGTACCTACCTCATTAGTATAGTCTTGATATTTTGATACTTCTTCTTCAATATCAAAACACTGATTAGTCAGAGATAATAACTGTTTTCTAAGATGAAGCATCTTTCTGAAAACCAAGAAGAATCAACTGATATGCAGTCTAGTGAAACATTCTTACTTCAAATGTACATTTATATTGTGCAGTCAACCACTAATTATTCCAAAAGTGTACTCACCTCATCCATTCTTCTGACTTACTCAAAATGCCTCGTACTTTTAACACATTCATCTGTAAAGTGCGTCATAGCTTTGGTTGCATGGTAATACAGTTTTTGCCTGTAATTTAGAAATAATCCAAGAGGCTTAAACCAATGTCACTGTTTCTACTTTCGATATTTATAAATTTTCAAATACATGAAATGTATCTTTTTCTTATAATGATTGTTGTGGCTTTAGAGTATTTACAGTAGAAAGTAAACGTTTCTAAGACATTATAGCAGCAAGAAGATAAAGGTTCAAAATGGATGTAAAAAAAAATGCCTATTGAATGAGGTTAAAGTTAAGATGGTGGTTAAGTCTGCCCTCGCCTGTGCTCTATTATCTGTCCTTCTGTAATCAGAGCACATGAGGCAGAAGGTGACTGACTGGAACAGTAATCTTTCTCCCCTCTCCTTCTTCCATCATGGTAACTTCCCAATTAGGGAGCAGATGTGTGAACCTCAAACATGTGCACATATTGTAACAATCCTGTAAAATCAAGATTAAAATGTACTTTTAATTGTAATTAATTTCAACTTTAAGAAGAATCCTAATAAAGATAACCAAAATAGCACCAAAAATAACTAATTATAAACATAATCTGGATACTTACTTATCAAATTTGTGGATTTGTTCTTCATTATAAGCTAGTCCTAGAAATAGGAACATATATTACTCTTGTTAATGTAGAATCATATCATTATACACAACATATTTTCTTTCGAGATCACTGCTTCAAAAAGGCTAAGAGTTTGAAGCAGATGTCACAGATTTGTGGCTCATGGGCTTCTTATGGCCCACAGATGCTTTTATTTGGTCTGTAAATAACAATGTAAAAAGCAATTAACTGTTAACATTTAAAAATCAAGGTATTTCTAACAAATTCTGTATTTCTAGCTTTTTCTGAGAAATGGGAGACTGGGCAATACCTTTGGTGAATCTGAGTAGTGGCTCTCCCCTGTAGATGAGTCCCCACTGGCCAATCTCATTCCTTTGTTACCTGCCTGGCCTTTAGAGGTTCTGGAGTTCATGACCCTGATTTAAAGTTTCCAAAAGGTTGATTTTAAGGATAGTTTTTTTTTTTTTTAACACAATCAACCTTTTTCCTGACAGAATCACATCTCCGAAACAAACAGCTTAAGAAGCCACCCTTACAGATATGCCAAATTAATTTAACTGAATTATAACTAATTACTAAGAAGGATTTATTAAATTAACAAACAGCAAATTTTACTTACTACGTTCTGCTTTGTCTTTTTTGAACTGATAGTAAATCTCTGTCATACAATTTAACAGGACTCGTAGTTTTTCCACACTATTTAAGGAAGAAAAACTCAAATAAATTAACTGAGTCAATGTGAAAAAGGACATTAATAAGAGCAGAAACTACGCACAAAGCTATAACCTACTTTCTATCTTTTGGATGAGTGCCTTCTTGATGTGCCCATGCATCTGCCAGCGATCCACCTGGAGATAATCTGCTGTCAATATCCTGAAGACTGGTTTCTATTGTTCCCTGAGAACTGGAAAGCTAAATAAAACCAAAGGTTCAGATCCAGGTTGCCAAAAGCCAGAAACGATTATCACAGTACCAACAAAGTCTAAAGTGTGGACCACATTTCTTTTGTAGATTACTTCAATTCAAAGGCACAGTAATTATTTCCATTTTTAAATACAAGAGTTCCTTACATTGATTTCCACCAGGGGTACAGTATGATAATAAAACATGAGACCAGCACTAGTACATCTTATAAAACATTTCATTCAATACCCTTCTAAAACCACATGTAAAATACTTCTAATCTTGTTTCCTTATCCATAAAAAGTGGTTAATTCTCCATCTCACAGCCCTGTTGTGAAAATTAAATAGAACTACTAGAACAGTCCCAAGTATCAACTGTGTAGGTAGCAAGATTTGTGCTCTTCTTGTTTAAGAGGCCAAACCAAAGCAACTCCTCTTAAAAACAGAAAATGAAAAGAAACCTCACCTAAGATTCTGTTCATTTTAAGCTTAGGAAATTTATCACTTACCTACCACAGAAATGCATACAGTATTTCTAAAATTTATGAAGAAAGGATGAAGGTTAGGCTTAAAGGATAAGTAAGTCCAAATATTTTAAAGGTCCTGATACACACTATTGCCTTTCAAATAATGTTGTCAGTAGCAGCTGACATTGCCACTAGCAAAAAACAAGGGTGCTCTTTAAACCACACTCTTGTCAGCAATGGAATTATAATTTTTTAAGCCTTGAAAATCTGAAAGACAAAAATAGTATCTTACTGTTTTAACAAGCAATTTTTTCTTGCTATTGGATTTGAGCATTTTTTTAAGAGTGTTTTCACCAGATATATTTTCTTCATTTATAAATTGTCTCTAAATGTTCTTTGCTCATCTATTTTTTGCAGACTATTTTCCTTATCAATTTGTATGAGTTATTTTTATAAAAAACCCTTTATCACATTTTCCCAACTTATTTGCGTTCTAGCATTTTTTAAACATATAGAGATCTTAAATTTTTATTTTATTTTTGAAAGAGTCTCATTCTGTCACCCAGGGTGGAGTGCAGTGGTGTAATCTCAGCTCCCTGCAACCGCTGCCTTCTGAGTTCAAGTTATCCTCTCAACTTAAGCCTCCTGAGTAGATGGGATACAAGTGCGTGCCATCACGCCTTGAGAATTTTTGTTTTTGTTTTTTTGGTAGAGATGGGGTTTCACCGTGTTGCCTAGACTGGTCTTGAACTCCTGAGCTCAACCAGTCTACCCCCACTTTGGCCTCCCAAAGTGCTGGGATTATAGGTATGAGCCACTGTGCCTGGCTTAAATTTTTATATGATCAAATATATATCTTGGTTTTTATGCTTTGTGTCTTTTTTAACATTAATGTTTAAAATGTGTTAACTTATACATCCAATATATGGAAAACAGTTTATGGAAAAAGTCATTTCTTACAGCATTACATAGAAGAGTGAAAAGCAAACTAAAGTACCAACAGTAGAGGAAGAATAAGTAAGACTGTAATAAATCCACTGGCTGCAACATGATATCATTAAGAAAATGGTATTACCAAAAAAACCTGGAAAATGCCTACACTATAATGTTATACAAAAAGTAAAAATAACAACCATATGTTTGTAGAGTAACAATCATTTAATAATACATATACAAGAAAATGAAAAGAGTGATTACCCAAATTTTAGCAGCATAAGAATCACCTGGAAGGCTTATTAAAAAGGGCCTTTGCTGGGTTCTGCCAGCTGAGTTGCTGACTCAACATATCCGAGGTGGGGTCCCAAAATGTGCATTTCTAATAAGTTCCCATGTGAGGCTGAAGCTGCTGGCCCAGAAGCCACTCTTCTTATTTTTTATTTTTTGAGACAGGGTCTCTGTCGCCCAGGCTGGAGTGCAGTGGCATGATCTTGGCTCACAGCAACCTCCATCTCCCAGGTTCAAGTGATTCTCTTGCCTCAGCCTCCCCAGTAGCTGGGATTACAAGCGTCTGCCACTACACCGGTTAATTTTTGTATTTTTAGTAGAGACAGGGTTTCACCATGTTGGCCAGGCTGGTCTCAAACTCCTGGCCTCAAGTGATCCGCCCACCTCAGCCTCCCAAAGTTCTGGGATTATAGGTGTGAACCACTGAGCCCTGTGACCCAGGAGTCGCTCTGAGAACCACTGCTGCAGGGCAATGGATAAAAACTTCTAAGAATCATTTTTTGGGTGCAGAATATATGTGGTATTTTTTCCACTTATAAATTTTACTTTTGTGTGGGAAAAATTTCTTCAAGGTCTCCAATAGGAAGCCAGGCACAGGAGGCTGAGGCAGGAGAATGGCACAAACCCAGGAGGCAGAATTTGCAGTGAGCCGAGATCGTGCCATTGCACTCCAGCCTGGCGACAGAGCGAGACTCCATCTCAAAAAAAAGAAAAAGAGGCCGGGTGCGGTGGCTCACGCCTGTAATCCCAGCACTTTGGGAGGCCGAGGGGGCAGATCACAAGGTCAGGAGATCGAGACCACGGTGAAACCTCGTCTCTACTAAAAAAAAAAAAAAAAAAAAAGAGAAAAAATGAAATCTAGGGAAAAGTAGTTGGTTTGAAGTGAGAAGTCCTGATGTCATAAGACTCCATTACCTCAAGCTATTAGTCATCTATGCTTTCTCATAAGAAATCTTAATTTTGGTCGGGTGAGGTGGCTCATGCCTGTACTCCCAGCACTTTGGGAGGCCAAGGCGGGCAGATCACTTGAGGTTGGGAGTTCCAGACCAGCCTGACCAACATGGAGAAACCTCGTGTCTACTAAAAATACAAAATTAGCTGGGCGTGGTGGCACATGCCTGTAATCCCAGCTACTTGGGAGGCTGAGGCAGGAGAATCGCTTGAACCCAGGAGGTGGAGGCTGCGGTGAGCCGAGATTGTGCCATTGCACTCTAGCCTGGGCAACAAGAGGGAAACTCTGTTTTTTTTTTTGTTTTTTTGTTTTTTTTTTTAAAGAAATCTCAATTTCACAGGAATGTCACAAAAATGAGAAACATTTTGAGATCCCCAAAAGAAAATATATTAATTTTGATTTAAAGTGCTCAAATGATGCTGGCCCTGGAAATAAATGTCCACTAGGCCTATGAGCAGGTAAATCATGTTCTAGGGTGAAAGCAGAGAAAGAATATAAAACACTGACAGCAATATGGCTGCCTATATTTAAATGCAGACAAATACTGGGGAAGACTATTTTGTGCTTTCTGACTTTTAATCACTTTATTCTATAGCTGTGTTTTTCAAACTTTCTTGACCAGAACTCATAGTAAGAAACTCACTGTTTTAACTCAGTAACATTTAAAGTGTGTATATACCTGAATTCAAAGTTTCATGAATAATGATTTCCTTATGTGACGCATTCTGACATTTTCTCTTCTGTTCCACTGAAAAATACATTGCTGATTACAATGCACTCAACTTCATAACCTATTAGTTGTTCATTACTCATATTTTGAAAACCACTCTTTGAGATCTAAAACTGAGGAAAAGAAACAGCTAAACATCAGCCTAAGCTGGAAAGTGAAAAGGATATTGTATCAAGTTCCTTTTACTTTTAATTTAACATCCATTCTTATGAAAGAATACTTCAACTACTAAAAGCTTGCAAGACTACAATACATTTATTTATTTATTTTGAGACAGTCTTGGCTCTATCACCCAGGCTGGAGTGCAAGTGGCATGATCTCGGCTCACTGTAACCTTCGCCTCCTGGGCTCAAGTGATCCTCCCATCTCAGCCTCCCAAGTAGCTGGGTCTACAGGCGTGCACCACCATGCCTGGCTAATTTTTTTGTATTTTTTGTAGAGATGGGGTTTTGTCATGTTGCCCAGGTTGGTCTTGAATTCCTGGACTCAAGTGATCCAACTCAGCCTCTCCAAGTGCTGGGACTACAGTGTGAGCCACCACACCCAGCCAAGAGTACAGTATTTTTATTTATCTCATTTAATTAGTACAACAACCCATAAGATGGGCAGGGTAAGAAATTGCTGAAAAAGAAACCAAGGATGCAAAGAATTAAAAGGCCTTGCTTAAGTAGCCAACCATGAGTAGGCAGGTAAATGGGGCAGGTCTGGGATTAGTAATCAGCTCTCACTGATTACTAATATATAAACCTATGCACTTCTATAATACATTTTAATAAGAGATTCAGAGACTCCCTGAGATTCTTTTGTATTTTTTAGCAGGGTAGAGACTTGTCTTCATTTCTTTTTCTAGTTATAGAAGTGCTTACTGCCTTGAGGATCTCAAATCTTTCTTTCCTTTTTATTTTAGAAAAAAACTCTGATAATATTTTCTAATTTAATTTTTTTTTTTTTGAGATGGGAGTTTTGCTTTTGTCACACAGGATGGAGTGCAATGGTGTGATCTTGGCTCACTGCAACCTCCGCCTCCTGGGTCCAAGTGATTCTCCTGCCTCAGCCTCCCAAGCAGCTGGGATTACAGGCGCCCACCACCACACGCAGCTAACGACACAGGGTTTCACCATGTTGGCCAGGCTGGTCTCGAACTCCTGACCTCAGGTGATCCACCTGCCTTGGCTTCCCAAAGTGCTGGAATTACAGGCATAAGCCACCGTGCCCAGCCTAATTTAAATCTATTTCTAAACAAGCTCAAGCACTTTACATTCAACTGCATGTGAAATTACATTTATGAACTTGCTTTAACTGCCACAGCAACAACACAAGAGCATTATGGATTTAAACACTGAGAGAGAGAGAGACAGAGAGAGAGAGGTTTAAATTACAGTAGGCATTTGAATATGTTACAAAAAATTTCAAGGCAGTAATAGTATTTAATATTGTAAAGAAGCTTCTAAAGATTGGAAAATATTCTTTCTCTGCAGTGAGAAACATCATCTCTATAAGTTTCTTTATTTAAATTATTTATTTTACAGACAAGATTTTGTGCTGTTGCCCAGGCTAGGGTGCAGTGGCACCATCATAACTCGGGGCAGCCTTTAATGCCTCAGTTCAAGTGATCCTCCTGCCTCGGCCTCCTGAGTAGCTGCAACCATAGGTGTGTACTATCATGCCTAGCACCTAAGAACGTTTAAATCTAATAGTGCCAGCAAAGGAATAGGTTATGAGCTTACAGTTTTCATAATTTTGTAAATACTTACTCTCAACAATTTGGTGTGTATGTCTGAAATTTCACCTAACTCTGCCGCTTCTAGGTTGATCTTCATTAACTTTTCATATCTATATGAAAAGTCAAAAGAGAAAATTAAATGAGTATAATCAATACACAGTTTTAAAAAGATGCTTTATAAATAATAATTTGAGCTTTCATCATAACCATTTAAAAGTAAAAAATTGATTCAAAGTCTGTAAGCCAGCAGATTGTTAAAAAAAAACCTGATGCTGGCCAGGCGTGGTAGCTCACGCCTGTAATCCCAGCACCTTGGGAGGTGGGAAGATCACGAGGTCAGGAGATGGAAACCATCCTGTCTAATGTGGTAAAACCCCATCTCTACTAAAAATACACACAAAAAATTAGCCGGGCGTGGTGACATGCGCCTGTAGTCCCAGCTACTTGGGAGGCTGAGGCAGGAGAATCACTTGAACCCAGGAGGCGGAGGTTGCAGTGAGCAGAGATTGCGCGACTGCACTCCAGCCTACATGACAGAGTGAGACTCTGTCTCAAAAAACAACAACAACAACAACAACAAAACCATGATGCCTGCCTGAAGAAGGAATTTTATCTTCTTCTATTTTAAATTTGCAGATCAAAGGATGGATAAAACAGAAAAGACCAATTAATTTCAAGTAATCATATGTCAGGATAATAGTAAAAATACATTTCAGAATTAATGAAGGTCAATAGTGATTACTGATTTCATTTATTGTATTTCCTCTGCAGCACAAATAGTATATTCTAGAAAGGGGCAGTTAAAATATCATTCTTTCAAAACACGTTCTCAAGAATAAGATTCACAAGTAAGAATAAACTAAAAGTAATTCCTATACTTCTAAAAATACTACTAAAAGGCTGTTCTAGAATACCTCCTCCTATTTCCTTTGTTGATTACAGGTTTCCTATTTTCTTATTCACAGTTTCTGTTTTACAAGATAGAAATGAGATGTTTTTCCCACTACCTTTTCCTACCCAATGGCTGGGAGGAAATGCCAGTAACAGATGGTGTTCATTTCTTACCAAGAAAACTGGCATTTTTGCCTTTGTGATGATGAAGTAATCACTAATCTAAGGCTGATCTTTATTTTATTCTTTGAGATGGAGTCTTGCTCTGTCACCAGGCTGGAGTGCAGTGGCACAATCTCAGCTCACTGCAACCTCTGCCTTCTGGGTTCAAGTGATTCTCCTGCCTCAGCCTCCCGAGTAGCTGGGACTACAGGTGTACACCATCACACCCAGCTAATTTTTGTATTTTTAGTAGAGACAGGGTTTCACCGTGTTGGCCAGGATGGGCTCGATCTCTTGACCTCGTGATCCACCCACCTTGGCCTCCCAAAGTGCTCGGATTACAGGCATGAGTTACCGTGCCCAGCCGCTGATCTTTAATATAAACCCTAGCACAGCATGCCATATTGTGCCAAGGATAACTAAATCAATTAAACAGAAATGGAACATTTAATAATTTAACCCCTACTAGTAAGGAAGTAGTCTACTCACACTTTCACAGTTTTTTCAATGTTTCTGATACAGAAATCCAATGTGATCACAACTTCTGTCTTTTTGTGAACAGTTTCATTGTAATCATCTTTAATTAATTCACTAAAAAAAGAAAATTTTTTTTATGTAAGGAGTTACTTTTCTTATCTTTCACTAATTATACTGCAGTACTACTGTTCAAAACATTTTATAACAATATTCTTGATATTAGTCAATTCACACTTTTGAGACACTATTATTAAAAGCATTTCTGTAACCCTTATATATATCTAGGGAACTCATATTTTCATAAACCATTACTACTTAGGTTAACAGTTTAGAAACCTAAGGTATTAATATTACATTAAGAAGTAAAAACTAATCTACAATTACACAAATAGTTTGTAGAGCATTACAGTTTATACCACCAGAATTAATTTTTACTACTCATAGTAGACTACTGTTTGATTCATACTTCAAACCAACTGCAGGTTGAATATCTCTTATCTGAAATTCTTGGGACCAGAAGTGTTTCAGATTTTGGATTTTGGAATATTTGCATATATACATACTGGTTAAGCATCCCTAATCTGAGAATCCAAAATGTTCCAATGAGTATTTCCTTTGAGCATAAACTTCGAGCAAAAAGTTGTGACTTTTTTATTAGTGAATTTTTTTTTATTAGGGATGCTCAACTTATGATGTGATCTCTGAAGAAGGATGACACAGTAATATACAATTGAAGGGCTTTTGGTCTACATCAGGGATCAACAAACTAAGACTTGAGGCCTGCTTTTATATGGCCCATGAGCTAACGTTACACTTTTAAAGACTGTAAAAACAAAGAAGAGACCATACGCAGCCCACAAAGTCTAAAATATTAGACCGAATCTTTAAAGAAAATGTTTGCCAACAGTGGTTTACATTAAAACTATTTTCTCATGACTTATTGGACTATAAGCTAGTAAGTAAAAGGAATAAAAGCTTCATGGATCAGCGACTGACGGTAGATAAGAGAGAAAATGAATATTAGTACATAGAGATTTTTCCAGAAACCAGTAAAACAAGGAAGATTCTTAGTGGAACAAAAAGGCATAGGCTTAGGAACTTAGATATGTGAACACAGTGAAAAATATAAACACAAATTTATGGGTTTCATATAATGCTAACAGAAAAAAAGAAGGAGCCTAAAAAGAGTGATGAAATGCTTCATATACATTTTTGCAAGAAGGGGTGGGTATGAGGTAGGCATACATAAACTGTCAAAAGCATTACAGTCCAAGGGCACATACGTAGCGACATCAGCGCAGAAAACAAAGTTCTTAGCATCTGTAGGCCACAAGGCCATCATGACGTGTATGCAAAATTCAAAAGCTTTGAATGATGTATAGAAATAAACATAAATCCCAAAAGAGATTATGTATTTTCCATTTTTTTCAGATGGAAAGATGACGTTTATAAATCATGAAAAGTATAAAACAGGAAAAAATTATATCCATCTTACATTTCTTAGAGTCACTTTCAGGAAGAAACTATTTAAACTAGATGATTATTCTGATCTAGAATAACTATATTAAGTGGTCTAGTTTTTAAAAATTAACTTTTAAATTGCTCGTTAGATTATATATTCATATTGCATAATTTCATTTATATGAAATGTCTGGAACAGGCAAATGGTATATTAGTGGTTGCCTAGGGCAGGGCTGTTTAGGCGGAAATGGAGAGTGAATACTAATGGGTGCAGAGATACTTTCTGGGGTGATGAAAATGTTCTAAAATTAGTGATGATGGCTGCACAACTCTGAACATAATAAAAACCACTAAACTGTATGCTTAAATGCATGAATTAATAGTATATGAATTATATCTCAATGTTGTGAAGGCTGGGTGTGGTGGCTCATGCCTATAATCCCAGTTGAGGCGGGCTGATTGCTTGAGCCCAAGAGTTTGAGACCAGCCTGGGCAACATAACTAGACCTTCATCTCTTAAAAAAAAAACAAATTAGCTGGGCATGGTGGGGCATGCCTGTAGTCCCAGGTACTTGGGAAACTGAGGGGGTAGCATCACTTGAGGCCAGGAGTTTCAGGCTGCAGTGATCTGTGATTGTGCCACTGCACTCCAGCCTGGGTGACAGTGAGACCCTGTCTCAAAAAGAAAAAAAAAATATGGTGTGATAAAAAAGGACTGTGTACTTCATTTGGGAAAATGGTAGGAAATTAAGGAAGACTCTGAGGACTTAAATGCTAGAAAGTACAGACTGTACTGGATTCTAACAAGCCAAAGACTTCTAACATAGTGAAATGACAACCGAGTCAAGGTCCTAGGAAAAGAAATGCATTTGCCATCACATCCTAATAGCGTGGTGTTAAGTTTAAAATTCAGAATACTTAATTTGGTTTTTTTCCTGTTTCACAAGGGTCAATTATAGGAACCGTCATGAAAAAAAAGAGCTTTGCTTAAATTGTTTTTTTTTTATAAATGAAATTGTGAAACAATGTATTATAATAAAAAATCAAAGTACCTAACTAAGTTTGAAGAGAGAAAAAAATCAATTGATGGGGCAACATCTACATGAAAAAACAACTTTAAAAAATTTCAATCTATTTACTCACAATTGCAGGGCGCCATCGTATCCCCTTTTTTTCCGCATTAATTCGAATATGCCTGATTAAGCAGTAAGGTACTGGAAATTTTCTTGCCAGGCTAACACACAACCCCTGTTATTGCCTAATAAAGAAATAAAAATGTTCCAAAATTTGGTTGCTATTTGTGGTACAGGGTAAGAAAAACTTTTTAATTACAAATTTATTCAAGCTTATACATTTTTTTTTTACAGGTTTTTTTTAATTTAAAAAACACAACAAACCAATTTTCTAAGAGTTAAAAATAGATTATAAATTATAATAAATAAAAATGTATCCTTGAAACATTATCTTAAACAATGCCAAACTGTCACCCTCAAAGGAGAGAATTTTTTCTTTTTATATAGATGAAATTTAAGAAACGAATAAAAAGTTAAAAAGAAAAGCCCAACAAATAACTTGGAAAGGGTTTTATTCAATTTAAGTGAATTAATTTTTCCCTAAGTCATATAGGCATACCATTGAAGAAAACAAACAATAGCATGTTTTATTTGGCCTTTCCAACTATTGATAACAATACACTAAATTCAGATGTTTTAACCATAGTAAATTCATTAATACTATACGCTTAGCCATGCTAGAAATCCCCATCTTAAATCAATCAACGTGGATTGTTACTTTTAGGGACGGGAAACTAAAATATGAAAGTAAATAAACATGAGAAGAAATTTTTTGAAAAAATCAGCTTTATCCTTTATTAGAGCAAAACAGAATGTCTAAATTAAGCATTAGTTGGGAAAAATCTTTAATGTAGCTTTTTTGTGATAAAAAAAATAATTTGCAAACAATAATGTTTCATTCTCGCTAACAAATTTTACCTCCAGTATTTCTAGGAGTTTTTTCAAATTTTTTTTTTCGCTTAAAAAATACTCCAACACAATGAGTTTTTTCCAAATGCTTCTCTTTAAATCTACATCAAATCCCAATTCTTCAAAGAACCATAAAATTTCTTGGGGGATTCATTTTTTTTCTATCAGTAGAATGAATAATTTAAAAGATTCTCAAAATGCAGATCTAATTTTCTTAGACTCTAAAGCTTGGCACAATGTTCTATACATACTGGAAACAAAATATATTTGCTGAAATTTATGATATAAAAGGTAATTTTGAGTGTTAGCAAAACACTTTTAAAGAGAGTTACAGTGAAACGTATGACAAATGACTTTATCATTTTATGAAACAAAATATTTGAAGTCAAATGATGTCTACAAGCCTTTTTCAATTTTATGATTACTCTCAACTACAGTAATTTATAAAATTTTAATGTTTATGAAAGTTTTACACTAATGTGATCATCAGCTTTATAAAGATGACAATCATTTCTACAATGACAGATTTTGTGGATTTATTTTTTTGTTTTTGAGACAGGGTCCCACACTGTCTCCCAAGCTGGAGTGCAGTGGTGCAGTCTCAGCTTACTGCAACCTCTGCCTCCTGGGCTCAAACGATGCTCCTACCTCAGCCTCCCATGTAGCTGGGACTACAGGTGCAAGCCACCATGCTCCGCTAATTTTTGTTTTATTTTTTGTAGAGACAAGGTCTCACTATGTTGCCCAGGCTGGCTGTATTTTTCTAACGGCTAGTAAGAACGACGAGAAAATCCCAACTTACTTTTTTCATATATTAATCCTATGGTATTCAGAGGTTCCCGGCTTACTACAAATATGGGGTTTTCCTCAGTAGTTTTAGGGAAATGCTGTGCCAGTCTTCCAGGTTCTAAGACTAAGCGTCGCCCTTCATAGATAAGTTCTTGATTTGAAGAGAGAATTTTGGTTTGTTTATATACCAGTTCATGAAATATAGTAGCACTGTGTGAGAAAAATTCAAAAGGACACTATAACTGGGGATAAAGTGTAATTTTTTTAATGAGTGCAACAACATCCATCTCTAATTCATACTCCTAAGATCATAATCAGTCCATACAAACTTGCTTTGTTAATGTGGATACTACAAACTCCATTCCATGTAACCTGTCCATATAGTAAGCAATTCTAAAGTATTTTTATGTTTGGATACCTGTGTAATATACAGGATTCTTAATATTTTCTCTCTCTCTCTCTCTGTGTGTGTGCGTGACAGAGTTTCGCTCTGTTGCCTAGGCTGGAGTGCAGTGGCGCAATCTTGGCTCACTGCAGCCTCCGCCTCCTGGGTTCAAGCAATTCTTGTGTCTCAGCCTCCTAAGTAGCTGGGATTATAGGCGTGCACCACCACATGCAGCTGATTTTTGTATTTTTAGTAGAGACAGGGTTACACCATGTTGGCCAGGCTGGTTTCGAACTCCTGGCCTCCAATGATGCACCCGCCTCGGCCTCCCAAAGTACTGGGATTACAGGTGTAAGCCACCACGCCTGGCCAAGATTCTTAATATTTTCAAATAGAGAATCAACATAGCAGAGAGGTTTAGAGCACTGACTTGAATCAGATACTTGGGTTCAAATCTCAGCTCTTCCACTAACTTCTTATATAACCGTAAGTGACTTAACTCCTCTGCACTGTTTCCTCATCAGTAAAATGGAAATAATAACAGTACCCCCACTTCACAGAATTGTTGTGAGGATTAAATGGCTTAAATACGCAAAGAATCAAGAATAGCATTTGTTATGTGACTATATGTTTGTTAAATAAATTAATAAAAGTAGGTATTTTCAAAATGATGCTTTAGGGGAAAAGATAGCTTCCCCATGAATAGATCAATGACATCGAAAGAAATGTTTCAGCAACAATATTGTAATTTGGCTCTACAAGCCTCCACTGTGTGACCTTTTAAAAAAATTTCGTTTTAATTTTGTGTGTACATAGGAAATGTATATATTTATGAGGTACATGAGATGTTTTGTTACAGACATGCAGTACGTAATAATCACACCATGGAGAATGAGGTATCCATCCAGTCAAGCATTTATCTTTTGTGCTACAGACAATCAAATTGTACTTTTTAAGCTATTTTAAAATGTACAATTAAGTTGTTATTAACTATAGTCACACTGGGTGAGCTTTTCACGAAACATTTTGACATCATTGGAGATTCACATGCAGTTCTGAGAAATGATGAAGAGAGACACCATATATTCTTCCCCCAGCTTCCCCCAGTGGTGACATCCTACATACAGCAAAGCATCACAACCAGCTATTAACGCCAATACACTCATTTTTACATGCAAGTGTATGTACGTGTACAGTCATGCATTGGTTATGATGGGAACAGTTCCAAAAAATGCATCATTGTGTGAACATCATAGAGTATATTTACAGAAAACTACATGGTATAGCCTTCTACACACCTAGGCTATATGGTATCTAGCCTACTGCTCGTAGGCTACAAACTTGTACAGCATGTTACTGTACTGAATACTGCAGGCAGCTGTAACACAATTAGAAACAGTATTTGTATATCTGAACATATCTAAACATAGAAAAGGTACAGTAAAAATATGATATTACAATCTTACGGAACCACTGTCATATATGTGGTCCATCACTGACCAAAATGTTATATGCAGTTTTATCACATGGGCAGTTTTTTTAATCACATGGGTGTAATGTGTTTTTGTTTACATAAAACAAACACTGATTATTTCTCCAGCACCAGGTGCTTTAACCATTATTATGGTTAATAATAACCATATTATCTGCATATGGTTATCACAGGCAAATAACCATGCAAACTATGAAGACTTAGGCTTTGATATTTTAAACATGGCAGGATAGTACACTTAGTAAAACCTGGCTCGTTTATTGGTAGATGCCATTTGTGGTTATGTGATTATGTAACTTGAAAGAAAGCACAGCAATGAAAATAGTTTTGTAAAACTTACAGTTAAAGAAACAAGCTAATTTAACTATACATTTTAGAATATCAATCCTTTTATTCCAAAAATAAGTGAAAAGGAATTTACTAAGCACTTAAATATAATTTTCAATGTGGGAAGTGGGTGCTTTTGGTGAAGCTGAGGCATCTTTTCTATTTCTTTTCCTAACTTAGGAAAATATTATATAACAGAATATGTTGATTTAAGAAGAAAACAGAAAGAGATACTTACGTATTATAGCTATGAACATAAATCTTATGAGCTGTCATTTGTTGTAGCGAAAAAACATGAATTATCATTCGGTGAAGTATATCACTAGTTTCTGCAAAAAACTGGTCAAAACCCCAACACTTTTCCTGATCTGCTTCAAGGATGTTTGCAAGAACAGGGGTAAGTAGAACCTGAAGACCCCTAAAACAGTATTGAAAAGTTACTTGAAGAGTGACTATGTCATATTGTCTAGGTTAAAAATCGTAATACCAGCAAATCGAAGGAACTGTCACTATTACTATATTAGACTAATTTTAAAAATTCAAAATCTGTCAACTTTTCAGAAAGCTAGATAACCTTCATTTAATATCACTCATCAATGAATAAGGGATTATAGCTTTTTCTCTTCTAGAAATGGGGTCTTGTTATATTGCCCAGGCTGAAGTATAGCAGCTATTCACAGATGCTTTATGCATTGCAGTCTCAAACTTTGGGGCTCAAGTATCCTGCCTCAGCTTCCTGAGTAGCTGGGATTACAGGTGTATGCCACCGTGCCAAGCTCCATTACATTTCTGGTAGTTGTTTTCACTGCTAATTTGTAGTACTTAAAGTTCTTACTATTTAAAACAAAAAAAAATTATATAATATACTTTCTGGCATCTAAGCAATTTTTCTTAAAGAATTTATAACGTGGTATGCTAAAGACTGATTCAATAGGTAAAGCCTGTTACCCTCCAGAAATATGCTGCAGTTCAGATCATCAGATGTTTTTGATTCTGAGTTTTGGCAATATATTACTTATCAGCAAGTGTTCATTTCCTGAGCCCTTTACATTTTATCAGTTTTGCCTAAGATTCCCAAAATGAGTATTTCCTAAATCAAAATTTAACACAAATCACAATTATAATATTAAATTTCTGCTCTCCAATACAGTGAATTTCTCTTAGTAATCTAGCTGCATGACAATTTCATTTTGGAAACTTTTAAAAATAACACACACAAAAAACTGTTAACAACAGTGGCTTTTGAAAATGATTTCAGCATTGGAACTCTTGGTTTAAATGAATTTTCACAGAACCCAACATATAAAATGATAAGTGATATTTTATTAGCTTGTTTTATATATTTATTTCTTTAAAGTCATACAAAAGTACCCACAACTAAAAACAGGTGTTAAGCCAGTAACTCAACCTGTGTCCAATTAAGTATTATATAACTACCATACTCAGTCAGGAAAAATGGAAGTTAATTCAGTAATCACAAACACTAAATACTGATGCATGTCTTGGCTTTATTTCCAGAGTGAAAATAATTTCCTTTCTACTTTTAATTTCTTTTACCATAATTCTTTCTTTGGGGTAACAGGATTCTTAAATGACAATATAATTTTTTTGATTTCTGTCTGTGACATTAAAGACCCATACGAACATTTGAAATTCTAAAAAGTACAAAAAACTATTATTTCTCACCCTTTGAATAATTTGAATTTTTTTAAATCAAGGTAATACTAAATCTCTTCATTGTTTGCTTTTTACAACTCCAGTTGAGAAATTTACTCATATCCAATCCACTATTTGTTATCCATCAATATGGAGGTCATTATAAAAGGTACTAAGGTCCTGAGCAGGATCCCCACACTGGGAAGAATTCCAAGACCAGTGATTACCAATCTTAAAAATGTATGCCCTGTGTCCTAATGCAGATCTGGGGAAATTATTCGTATAGCAGCAAAGACAAAAATCATTTATCAAAGCAATTAAAATAAAATCAAACTACACTTCAGTACGTGAGTATCTGTGGTTTTAGGCAACAAAGATTTCTAACACCCAAGTGCAAAAGATGAGAATCAGGTATACTATACTTACCGAGAAAGACTGCAAGAAACAGGCATGTCTCCGCTCCAGTCAATTGGTCCATTTTCTGCCTTCTGTACTCCAGATATTGCACCAGAAGGCTTTCCTGTAATTATTTTATACCTTGGGAGGAACAAAAGCAGAATAAAATAAGCAGTTATTTTTGCATGACTTATTAATGGGCTATGCAAAAAGTATTTCCTCAATTGCACCTACAATTATCTACTAGATGAAACTTTGTGATTGATGCTCACAGGATCCATAAAACAATCAAAATACTTTGAATCTGACTGACTGAAGTAAAATAGTGGTTGTACAGTTATTTATATATGCCATAGTTAATTTTCATTTGCGATCTCACAGTGCTTTATAACAGCATCTTGATGTTCACAACAAAAATATTAATTTTTCCATCTGAAAAAACCGAGCAAACACAAAATAAGTTATGTCACAGAATGTCTCTAGACCATGAAAAAAAAGCATCTAATCCCTCTTACCCATATTATTAAAAGGCACAACTAAAGTTTCTGCAGAATGAATAGCATTCTTTAAAACAAAAAAGATAAAACTATAGTATACAGAGCACAGTATCAGATTCTTTGTACATTGGTAAACACACATTTGCACATTTTGGAAAAAGCATATTTGTTTAACGTTAAATATGCTCTGAGCAAATCAATATTTTTTTTAAAACATAGAACAAACCACTACAACTGATTTAGACCATTTGCTGCTTCCTCAGCAGTGGCAGTCAGGATTTCTGCCTTAAGAGATTTTTTTCAAAGAGGAAATTAATATGGAAAATAAGGTGTGTTCATGTGAGAACTATCTAAGGAGTAAGGGCACATATGTGAGATTAATGCAAAAGAGAAATGAATAAATAGCAAAAGTCTTAAGGGAATGCTTACAAGTTTTAAAAAAGTTTAATTTTGATAAGATCCACATATAAGTACATTCATAACATGCAAATGAGATGCTGAGAAATCAGCACTACTATAATGTTGGATGAATACATCCTTCATTAGTGAAGTAAAACAATTATTATTACTGAGTACTTCAATCACCTCTGAACATTCTTAGCACCAATGTTCATAAAAAGTTGAGTTTCTAATAAAGTAGAATTCTTCTAATGGTATATCTGCCCACAAGGGTGTCAGATAAAATCATCAGGTATTCCTAGCTGCTTATGAGTCACATGTTTCCTTCACTAGGGAGCAGCACACACTTTTATTTAAACCATTTTTAGGGCAGCAAGAAACGCTGACATTGCTTTAAATGCTGATACTATCTATGATGAGAAAAGGATTAACTGTTAGGCACAATTTATGTGTAATGAGAAAAACACAAATTATCAGTTTTTGTTAATGAAGAGATTTCATTAAAAGGGCGATGACCAAAAAAGGCTCAATAGGATGCTATGCCAAAATCATCAGTACAGCTGAATAGGTTATTCTTCCCATAAATATGTACACTGTCCTTGCTGGAAAACATTTAAATACCCAAGTTATAGAAAAAGTCATTGTACCATCTGAATTTGTTTTACTTCCTCCAACCAACAAAAGGAAAAACATGCTTCTCCCTCCATTTTTTGTCTTTTTTTTTTTCCTTTTGTGGAGAACGGGGTCTCGCTGTATTACCCAGGCAGGTCTCGAACTCCTAGGCTCAAGCTATCCTCCCGCCTCTGCCTCCCTGAGAGCTGGGATTACAGGCGTGAGCCACCGCGCCCGGCTCTCCCTCCATTTTTTGAGAAGAGATTAAATAATTATATTTTTACAGTTGTGATTATTACTTAAAGTCATGTTTGCTTCATAAAAGATAGAGCCAGGCTGGGCGCGGTGGCTCACACCTATAATGCCAGCACTTTGGGAGACCAAGGAGTGGGGGGCAGATCACTTGAGGCCAGGCGTTCGAGACCAGCCTGGGCAACATGGTGAAACCCATCTCTACTAAAAGTACAAAATAGCTGGGCATGGTGGTGGGCACCTGTAATCCCAGCTATCTGGGAGGCTGAGGCAGGAGAATTGCTTGAACCTGGAAGGTGGAGGTTGCAGTGAGCTGAGATCGGGCCACCGCACTCCTGCGTGGGCAACAGAGTGAGACTCTGTCTCAAAAAAACAAAACAAAACAAAAGGTAGGGCCAAATATATAAAGGTCCGAGAAATATGTTAAGACCTAAAAGAATGGTTGGATAGGTTAGGCTGTCAGTAGTTGTTGTCCATTCACTAAACTTAATATTCTTCACATCATAGTTTTATGTGTATGCGGTTTGGCTTTCTCATGAAACAAGATTATTCACTAATGTCTTCTAAAATAAAAAGAAGTGTGGTCAATTATAGATTATTTGTACAATTAATTTCACATCTAGAAATCCATCTCTTTTCCTTGGCTTACAAAAAATGACTTTATACACAGTAACTATTTCATAATAATTATGGCAATATACCTCAACAAAGTAGGCACAGAAGGAACATATCTCAAAATAATAAGAGCCATCTATGACAAATCAATAGCCAACATCATTCTGAATGGGCAATTCCCCTTAAGAACTGAGACAAGACAAGGATGCCCACTCTCACCACTCCTACTCAACATAGTACTAGAAGTCCCAGCCAGAGCAATCAGGCAAGAGAAAACTAAAAGGCATTCAAACAGGAAAAGAGGTAGTCAAATTATCCCTCTTCACTGACAATATGATTCTAAACCTAGAAAACCCTAAAGATTTCGCCAAAAGACTCCTAGACCTGATAAATAATTTCAGCCAAATCTCGGGACACAAAATAAATGTACAACCATCAGTAGCATTTCTATACACAGATAAAGCTGAGAACCAAATCAAGAATGCAATCCCATTTACCAAAGCCACACACAGACACAAAAATACCTAGGAATACACTTAACTGAGGAGCTGAAAGATCACTACAAGACCTAACACCGCTGAAAGAAATCATAAATGACACAACAAATGGAAAAGCATTCCATGCTCATGGGTTGGAAGAATCAGTATCATTAAAATATCCATACTGCCCAAAGCAATCTAGAGAATCAATGCTATTCCTATCAAATTATTAATGTTATTTTTCACAGAATTAGAAAAAACTATTCTAAATTCATATGGAACAAAAACAGAGCCTGAATAGCCACGGCAGTCTTAAGCAAAAAGAACAAAGCTGAAGGTATCATATTAGCTGACTTCAAACTATACTGCAGGGCTACCATAACCAAAACAGCATGGTATTGGTACAAAAACAGATACACAGACTGATGGAACAGAATAGAGACTCCTAAAACAAAGCCACACATCTACAACCAACATATCTTTGACAAAGTTGACAAAAATAAACAATGGGGAAAGGATACCCTATTTGATAAATGGTGCTGGGAAAACTGGCTAACCATATGCAGAAGAATAAAACTAGACCCCTACTTCTTACCATATACAAAAATTAACTCAAGATGAATTAAAGACTTAAATGTAAGACCTCAAACTACAAAAATTCTAGAAGAAAATATAGGACATACTCTTCTATACATTGTCTTAGGCAAATAATTCATGATGAAGACCCCAAAATCAAATGCAACAAAATAAAAAATAGACAAATGAGACTTAATTAAACTAAAGAGCTTTGGCACAGCAAAAAGAACTCTCAATAGAATAAACAGACAACCTACAGAATGGGAGAAATTATTTGTAAACTATGCATTTGATAAAGGACTAACATCCAGAATCTATAAGGAACTTAAACGAATTAACAAGAAAAAAAAATCTCATTAAAAAGTGAGCAAAGGACATGAACACACTCTCCTCAAAAGACTATGAGAGATGCCAACAAACATGAAAAAACCACGAATCATCGAAGAGATGCAAATCAAAACCACAATGAGATACCATCTCATGCCAGTCACAATGGCTATAAAAAAGTAAAAAAATAACAGATGCTGGTGAGGTTGTGGAGAAAAGGGAATAATTACACACTATTGGTGAGAAGGCAAATTAGTTCAGCCCCTATGAAAAGCAGCTTGGAGTTCTCAAATAACTAAAAAGAGAACTATCATTTGACCCAACAATCCCATTGCTGGGTATATAACCAAAGAAAAATAAATTGTTCTACCTAAAAAGACACATGCGCTTGTATGTTTATCCCAGCAGTATTCACAATAGCAAACACAAAGAATAAATCTAGGTTCCCATCAATGGCAGATTGGATAACAAAAATGTGGCACATATACACCACAGAATACTATGCAGCCATAAAAAAGAATGAAATCATATCCTTTGCAGCAACATGGATGCAGCTGGAGACCTTTAGCCTAAGTGAACTAATGCAGAAATAAAAAACCAAATACTGTTATGTTCTCACTTATAAGTGAGAGCTAAATCTTGGGTTTACAACTTTTCCATCTGTGCCATAGAGCCCATCATATTGTCTCACCAATTCCAGAGATCAATTCTTGTAATTATCCCACTTACTTAATGCATCAAAGATGGACATAAGGATGGAAACAATAGACAATGGGGACTCCAAAAGTAGGGAGGGAGGGAGACAAGGGCCAAACACTTCTTATTCGGTACCATGTTCACTATCTGGGTGATAGGACCAATAAAAGCCCAAACCTCAGCACCACACAACATACCCTTTTAACCAAACCTTCACACATACCCTCTGAATCTAAAATAAAAATGGAAATTAAAAAAAAAATTGTGACAATACATAAATGTACATACATTATACTAGTAAAATATTTAAGTGTCTGGCCCAAATCTGCAACACTGGGAAAAAAAAGTTTAATGTTACATTACTGCCAAAATGTTATTTTTAAGTTTCTTTCATTTATTTATTTAGAGACAGGGTCTCACTCTGTTGCCCAGGCTGGAGTACAGTGGTGCAATCACAGTTCACTGCAGCCTCAATCTCCTAGGCTCAGGTGATCCTCCCACCTCAGCCTCCTGAGTAGCTGGGACTACGGAAGCATAACATCACCCCTGGCTAATTTTTGTATTTTTTTTGTAGAGACAGGGTCTCTACAAAACCCTCATGTTGCTCAGGCTAGTCTTGAACTCCTGGGCTCAAGAGATCCTCCTCCCTCAGCCTCCCAAAGTGCTGAGATTATAGGCATGAGCCACCATGCCTGGCCCAAAATGTTATTTTTTAAATGGTAAAAGAAATCAGTTCACTTTAGGGTAAGACTGATGTTTTAGATCTGGTAATGATTCTAATATTCCACAGAACTGTATTATTTTTTTCAGTTGTATGGGAGAAAAGTGCTGACGAGTACGCAGAGTGAAATAAACAGTGAGCTGAAATAAGTCTAGAAAGCAGTACGTTTTTAATGATAGGCCAAAGACTGAATACCATTTATACTGTGTATATAAGATATTTAAACATAACATGGAAAATTATGCATACTTTTATAGGGCTGCATTCTTTTTAAAAACTCAGGTAGCTTAAAATATCAGAAATGATTGTTAAACCAATTTTCATTAGCATAAACCACTAACAATAAGATGAACCAAGATAGAAATCATTTTTTAAATGCTTCTCTGATTTTAGATCGGGAAACCACTTACATCACTTCTTTATTCCTACGAGGCCCTTCAAAGGGTCTAAATGGCAGTGATCCAGTAGCTGCATGGTAAAATGTTACCCCAATGCTCCAAAGATCAACTGTTGCTCCATATTTCTTCTGATGATCTTTTCTTAGCACTGCTCTCTCATACATATCAGGGTGCTAAGATTAAAAAAAAGATGAAAAATCTATGAACTTGTGACCAATTTCATTATACAAACAAATGGATACTCAATAATGCTTAGAAATTCTATTTTGTTTTCCTAATAACTTCACTTTCCCAATCTGAAAAGACTATTTCATATCTTCCCCTCCCTCCTCAAACCTCCACCACCACCTCCTTTGATCCTCAATTTTGATAACCCTGCTTCATAATTTAATGTGGAAATGGAATGAATCAGACCAGCACTCCCTTATGCCCTTTACCAAATACAACCTACCTGAATCTGTGTCCGTTTTCTTTTTTTCTCTTTTTTTTGAGATGGGGTGGAGTGCAGTGGCTTGATCTCAGCTCACTGCAAGCTCTGCTTCCTGGGTTCAAGCAATGCTCCTGCCTCAGCCTCCTGAGAAGCTGGGACTACAAGTGCCTGCCATGATACCTAGCTAATTTTTGTATTTTTTGTAGAGATGGGGTTTTGCCATGTTGGCCAGGCTGGTCTCGAACTTCTGACAAGTGATCCTTGAGGACCTTGAGAGCCTTGGCCTTCCAAAGTAATGGGATTACAGGCATGAGCCACTGCCCCTGGCCAATCTGTGCCCGTTTTCCAGGCCTCCTTTCCAGTCACAATGGAACTGTGCCTATACATGGCCAACTTTTCCATCTGTACTGTAGAGCCCATCATATCATCTCACCAATTCCAGAAATCAATTCTTGTAATTATCCTACTTATTTAATGCATCAGTTTCCCTCTGTTCTGATTCATTACTTTCTGCTTACAAACATGCTTTAGTATCTCCCATTTTAAAAGATCTCTAAATTGACCACAAAACTCCTTTCAACAATTACCCAATTCTCTGCTTCCCACCACAGCAAAGTTTCTCAGTACAACTGTCCATGCTTATTATAACTGCCTTACTCCCTCATCTCCCATTCAGACCTAATGCATTAAATATCATATGTATGCTTTAACATCCCAAACTATCTTGGGCCCCAAGCCTCAGATTCATATATCCTACTGTTCTCTTGATGTCTACAAGGCAGCTCACTCTTAACATATCCAAAATTGACTCTTGGTCTTCCCACTTAAACTTGCTTCCTCCTAAATCTTTTTTTTTTTTTTTTTTTTTGAGACAGAGTCTCGCTCTGTCACCCAGGTTGGAGTGCTGTGGCCGGATCTCAGCTCACTGCAAGCTCCGCCTCCCGGGTTCACGCCATTCTCCTGCCTCAGCCTCCCGAGTAGCTGGGATTACAGGCGCTGCCACCTCGCCCGGCTAGTTTTTTGTAGTTTTAGTAGAGACGGGGTTTCACCGTGTTAGCCAGGATGGTCTCGATCTCCTGACCTCGTGATCCGCCCGTCTCGGCCTCCCAAAGTGCTGGGATTACAGGCTTGAGCCACCGCGCCCGGCCCCCTCCTAAATCTTTAAGTGAATAGTACCACCACATATCTAGCTGCTCACACCCGAAACCTATCAGGCAGCCTTAATTTCTTTGCCTTATCCCTCAAATGCAATCTGTCAGGGTAAGTGTATTTAATTTAATGAAATTAAATTCTCTAGAGGACTAACTTGACTGGGTTCACTGGGGATCTACTGACATTCAACACACGTCCTTACACATAGGAGACACTACACCAAGTTTGTCCAACCCGCAGCCTGTGGGCCACATGTAGCCCAGGACACCCTGAATGCAGCCCAACACAAATTCATAAACTTTCTTAAAACATTGAGGTCTTTTGCAATTTTTTTTTTTTTATAGCTCATCAGCTATCACTATTTTATGTGTGGCCCAAGAAAATCTATCATATTTTACGTGTGGCCCAAGGCAATTCTTCTAGTGTGGCCCAGAGAAGCCAAAAGATTGGACACTCTGCACTATATACCACAGTCACTGAGAACAGATGGAGCTTCTAAAAAATTGTTTAGGAGCTTACAGAACCTAACAGATATTCTGTTAGGAATGGACATTTTGTTCTGCAGAGAATAACCAGTGGTCACACACAGCATGGCCTCCTCCCATCTGCCTTCATGAAAGTTATACACTGGCAACTTGAATATTTTTGGAAGATAAATCTTAAAAAGTATACTTATGGACCAAAGTAGAGTTACCACCTAAATGATCCCAAACCAAAACAATTCCTTATGACACTGTGGGATTTAGCTACAGCCCAGGGAACTGGGAACCAGTGTAGGAAATGCTGCTGGGATGGGCTTCTAAATGATGCAGTCTGTGAATCTTACTCCCAAAGGATCAATCTCTGATTTCTGGGAGTCGGGGGTGGGGGTACTGGAGATGAGGGTGGGAAAAAGACTCTTTCGAGAAATACATTTTAAAGAGAAATCAGAATGCAGACAAGTATAAGACCTGGGTATTGAAGTGAGTGTCCAAACATATGCCTACTAGATATATGGGATCTCAGTGGCTCTGCTGGTTCTGTAGCACCGTACATAAAGTGATTTTTGTCCAAAGAAGCGACTACCAAACCTTTGATCTAGCAGCTGGTACTTAGTGTATAAATGGTGTCGTGAAGAGGCCAAGAGTACCTGGATAGGTCTGATGCCTTCCGGAATATAAAGCCTCCTGGGAAGAGGAGACACAGTGATTCTAGAAGGAGACAAAGACGGACCTCCTCACAAGGTGCAATAATATACAGACTAATTGGTATAGCAGGAAGCTATTCCCTGGGAGTGACTAACTTGGGGTGGCTTGACACATGCTGGTCTGATACATTTGTGCCCACTGGCTCTCTCCTGATGTGCTACCGGCTTGGTGTTACTGGGCCTGGGCTATTGCATCTGGAAGAAAAGCATAAGGATAAAGCTACTCCAAGGTTTTCAGAATTATATTACTGAGATGATATCCATTATATTAAAAACAGTAGAAGAGACAGGGTGTGGTGGCTCACATCCTGTAATCCCAGCACTTTGGGAGGTCAAGGTGGGTGGATCACTTGAGGTCAGGAGTTTGAGACTAGCCTGGCCAACATGGTGAAACCTCATCTCTACTAAAAATACAAAAATTTGCTGGGTAGTGGCACACACCTGTAATCCCAGCTACTTGGGAAGCTGAGGCAGGAGAATTGCTTGAATCCAGGAGGTAGAGGTTGCAGTGAGCTGAGATGGCACCACTACACTCCAGCCTGGGCAACAGAGTGAGACTCTGTCTCAAAAATACATATATATATATACAAAAATATTAGCCAGGTGTTGTGGTGTGCACCTGTAACCCCAGCTATCTGGGAGGCTGGCACATAAGAATCACCTGAACCTGGGAGGCAGAGCTTGCAGTGAGCTGAGATTGTGCCACTGCACTCCAGCCTGGGCGACAGATTGAGACTCTGTCACAATAACAACAACAACAAAAACAACAGTAGAAGAATGTTTTCTTTGGACTTTAACATACAAAAGAGAGGATTTAACATCTGGGTTGTAGTTTCTGGGAGCTTCAAAACAAGGGAGGTTTTCAATTAAATGTAGAATACAGCTAGGCTGCTGAGTCTTAGACTATTATTTATCTCATTTTATAACTTCTGGTGCACTGTATTTGAATATTTCCCATTCTGAAATAGGAAATAAATAGATTGGAGTTAAATTTCAGCCTTGAGTGGAGTTTATTTAATGTTTTGCTTCTCCTGATTTTAAGTCTTAGAGGCAAAAGCTAAACTGTGTTCCCAGGAGGTTACATGAAAGATTAATAGTTGGTATTGGGGAAGCAACCTCATGAAGGCTGGTACAGGACTGCTCTTTGCTTGTTATGGTAATTATCATGATTGGAAAAGGCAGAGACCAGACACTGAAGGACATACTGCAGTATATGTGACAGTTCTGAGAAATGATCCCCCTACATATAGCCTGAATGACTTTGGAATATTCTGCCAGATACTTGTGCAGGTGAGAAATCTATTTCAAACTCCATTTTATATATAACAAAGCATTTTTGCACAGTTTTTCCAAGAATGTAACTATATTTAAATCCACTTTGTTTAGTTAGAAACTTTACCAAAAATTGTTCACTACTTTGGAAAATCATGTCAATAACAATATTACCACTTGTGATGTGATTCACTAATACAACGTGAGTTATCACTGCACTTGTATTCAAAGTGGTATTACATATATGCGCAAGCATGTATGACTACTTAATTGTTTGCTCATGAAGCTGTTTCTAAATTTTTACATATTAAATATCTATTATTTTATTATAAAATATTTTCATTTACATTATTAAGATATGCTATTTTAATTAGGTGTGCAGGTTTATAATATTATCTAGGAATTTCATTTCAAGATACTGAAGGGAACACTGCAAAATATTTATTATAAAAGGGGGTATTGGTCTGACAGGGTTTAAACTACTAGCCTATCTGATCTGGCTAGCCCCTTGATCACTTCTTCAATTCTAATTCCTTCCACTTGCCTCTTTATTCACTAAATTCCAGCAAAACTGCCATCTTTTCTGTTTCTCCAACTCCTGAGGTCATTCTTTTTTTTTTTTTTTTTTTTTTTTTTTTTTGAGACGGAGTCTCGCTCTGTCACCCAAGCTGGAGTGCACTGGCCAGATCTCAGCTCACTGCAAGCTCCGCCTCCCGGGTTCACGCCATTCTCCTGCCTCAGCCTCCCGAGTAGCTGGGACTGCCGGCGCCCGCCACCTCGCCCGGCTAGTTTTTTGTATTTTTTAGTAGAGACGGGGTTTCACCGTGTTAGCCAGGATGGTCTCGATCTCCTGACCTTGTGATCCGCCCACCTCGGCCTCCCAAAGTGCTGGGATTACAGGCTTGAGCCACCGCGCCCGGCCCTGAGGTCATTCTTGTCTCCAGGCCTTTACAGCTCCTGTTTTCTCTGGGGTTGATGGAACCAGACTGAAGCAGAAGCACATTCTTAGAGCAGTTAACCTTGGCAAGCAGTGCCCTCCTGGGAATGGCAGTGTCCTGAGCACTCATCTACTGTGGCTTTGGCCATGACAGGTGTGGGCTCCAGAGACAAGGAGCTGGGGCTGGTGAACTAGCTTTTAGAAATAGGCTGTCCTTACAGAAAGTGGGGTTGGGGAAAAAAAAGTACTGGGTGAGAGAAAGAGAAAGAGAGAGAGAAATTGAATTTTTGAACAAGTTATTTTATCTAATAATTGAATTTGAAGGACACTGGCTCGAGCTTGCTACTGGAAAGGAGGCAGTCTGGGAAAATATGGCCTTGAGCTATTTATTGGAGGCTCACTGCTCTAAGACAAAAGAGAAGGGGAATGTCTGAGCTGGGGAAGTGAATGAATCAGGAAGCTGCCTTGTACCAAAGCTCTGGTGTGAATTCAGCAGTGTTGCTTCTAGAAGCAGAAAGCATGGTCTAGCGAAATATAACTGAGAAGACCACCAACAGAGAAATGAGAATGAAGATGTGTGTTGACTCAGTCACATGTTGAGGCCCAGGAAGAGACAAAAGGAAAATAGCAAAAGCACAAATGTCAGGTAGGACAGAGAAAGGAGCAGGAAGGAGGTGATTTCCTCTTGTCTAACTCTGCCTGGTGTTCTCGGCAGGCTAAGATGAAAGTCCCTGCTTTTGTGGAGCTTACATTCTCGTGGAGAATTCAGGATATGAAGCCTGATTACATTTGCCAGAAACATCTGAGTCCTGTCTCTGTTCCAGCCAAGAGTCTCAGGAAGCTTGAAGGTAAATTCATTACAACTGTACTTCCCTCTGCTATCTATGTTGTATGACACATTCTCCAGATCCACAATGACAGGGAGCCCACTGTATCACAAAGCAGCTCACACGTCACAACTCAGACAGCCAGAGGGGACCCCAAAGGCATCCTGGGCCCTCAACAACACAGGTCTATGTAGGGGAGAGGAGGCTAGACTGATGCAGTAGGGTTCAGTAATACACAGCAAGCAGAGATGGAGGGAACTGCCGAGGAGTATGAGGACTGGTGGTTGAGTTTCTTTACTGCAGGGTGAGGTGGCTTCCACAGGGCCAGGGAGTGGCCACAGAACAGCAGTCAGAACAGTGTGCCTGGCTTGCTTCTTTTTATCATTTCAGTGTCAGTTCAATTAGTCCTTAAAGGAGGCTTTCCCAGGCTATCTTTCTCCTGCTAGTCACTCTTTATCTTATTACCTTAATTTATTGTCTTTGCTAAATTTTAATGATTTGAATTTACTTGTTAATCGTCTTTTTTCCCTACCAGAATGTGGGCTCCATAAGAGCAGGAATACCACGTATCTAGAGTCTGAATACCTAGAACAGTATCTGGTATATAGTAGGCACTTCATAAATATTTGTGCAATGAATGAATAAAATCCATTTTTAGGTACCTTTTTTTTTTTTTATCCCGAGACAGCGTCTTGCTCTGTCACCCAGGCTGGAATGCAGTGGCGTGATCTCGGCTCATTGAAACCTCCACCTCCCAGGTTCAAACAATTCTGCCTCAACCTCCCAAAGTAGCTGGGATTACAGGCACACGTCACCATACCCAGCTAATTTTCATATTTTGAGTAGAGATGGGGTTTTACCATGTTACCCAGGCTGGTCTCAAACTCCCAACCTTGTGATCTGCTCACCTCGGCCTCCCAAAGTGCTGGGATTACAGGTATGAGCCACCGTGCCCTGGGTCAGGTACTTTTTTTTAAAAAAATTAAGAGACAGGGTCTCGCTTTGTAGCCCAGGCCAGATTGCAGTGGTGCAATCACAGCTTACTGCTGCCTCAAATTTCTGGGCTCAAGGGGTCCTTCTGCCTCAGCCTCATGAGTAGCTGGTAGTATAGATGTGTACCACCATGCCTGGCTAATTTTGTAATTTTTTGCAGAGATGGGGTCTTGTCATCATGCCCAGACTGGTCTTGAACTCCTGGGCTCAAGCAATCCTTTGCCTGCCGAGGAAGCAATCCTCAGCATCCCGAAGTGTTGGAATTATAGGCATGAGCCACTGCGTCTGACCCATTCTTAGGTACTCTCATCTAAAAGATCATCACATATATCTACAGATGAATTTGGGGTTACCAATTGTTAGGATAACAATTTAAGACACTTAGTTCATGCCACTAAGAATAATCTGAATAAAGCTACAGGGGGTGGGAGACATCTTGCATCTTATAAAATTACAACCGCACAATCCAAATGCAAAAAAGTCATAGATTCTATGACTTTTAAGACAAAACCCATAGAGACACAAAAAACCCTCCAAAAAATCAATGAATCCAGGAGTTGGTTTTTTGAAAAGATCAACAAAATTGACAGACCACTAGCAAGACTAATAAAGAAGAAAAGAGAGAGGAATCAAATAGACGCAATAAAAAATGATAAAGA
>NW_016803302.1:407964-411982 GCF_001698545.2 Rhinopithecus bieti
AAAAAAAAAAAAAAGACAAAACCCAGAGCCATGAACAATTAGTGAGCTATATATATTAAACTTCCTGATTACATGTTAAAACTATTTACTTTTAAGTATATTTTCTTAAGTGTTTCAAATATTTACTGACTTTACAAAACACACCTACATAAACTTTTCAACCACAGAGCTTTTCTAGCTTTCTAAAATTTCAAGTTAGATCTTCTCTGGGGAATTTTGTGTGTGTGTGTTTCTAACAATGGTCCTTTTAGTCATTCGACTCCCCCAAATAGAATTATCTGTTTCATAAATATAATGAATATATAAAAAACAGTATTATAACAAGCTTGTAATATATTGACTCCTCATCAAAAAACGGATCCTTCTGATACAGATCCATAGCATCAGTAAAACTCAAGAATTTAAGGGTGCTATAAAACTTAGAAGAATTTTAACAGAAAATAACAGCACCCTTGGAAACGAGTACCTAATTCCCATGTTACACATATTCATTAGAATAGAAAATTTAATTTTTGTCATAAAAATGGTATTTTATAGCGAATTGGCTGATCAATTACCCAATTATAATTACAATATATCAAGCTTCTTTAAATGAAAATATTAGCGATGCATGACTTACCAAATATTCTTCTGTGCCATACAGAGAAACAAACTGCTCATCATCTTCTAATTCTCTAGCTGCACCAAAATCTGTGAGTTTGTACACAGACTGTCCATCTTCCCCTATAACACGCATGATATTTCCTGGCTTGATATCACGGTGCACTATGCCATTCTCTCGAAGATGATTCATTCCACCCACTTCAACAATATAAAACAAAAGAAGTCACAATGTATTTAGGTGTATGTGTGCATGTCTCAAATTCATTGATACAGTCACCCAAACTTAATATAAATTTTTCCATAATTTGGTTCAAAGTAATTTTACTCAAAGAATAGATAATAAATAAACATACATAATATCTTATGTTTTAGTTATAAGAAGTTTTAGAATGATGAAAATTAATGTGGTCTTAAGGAAGAATCCAGTGTCTCTTAAGTACTACCAGGAAAATGTAACAAAACAGTCTTAAGCATATGATTTCTTGAATTGCTTTGATTATATATATGTGGGTGACTGTTTAAACATAAAAATAATAAAGATTCCCAAAAAAGATATCAATCTTTCACCAGAGTTTTACATTTCTTTATCTTGCAAGAAAAATTCCCTAAAAAATAAACTGGACTCAATATGTAAAACACCAAAAAAGAAACAGAAAAACAGCAAAGTGTCAAACTTGTTTCCATAAACATGTATTCTCATATGCTTGACACTATTCCAAAAAGCCCATTTTCTTTTCTCTTTTCTTAAGGGCAAAGTTGTCTACTTTGCTGAAATTAAGCTATTTTGTCTAACTGACAGGCACTGTCACTTAGTGATAACTTTATACATTTGCTTGAGGGCTGATAGATGAATGTTCAAATTCAAAATATGTAAAAGGTTTAGGGGTATCAATGTGTAACTATTAAAACTCAGGACTACCAGTATACTTAGGAAGACATCATATCCATAATTTCTATCTGATTAAACAGGCTGTAGCATACTAGTAATATCGTTTCTCTCTCATTGTATCCTCAACTAACTAATCACTCTGCTTCCAGTGTCAAGAACTCCCACCAACCTTTTACCTTCTTTATCACTTGACTTTTTCCCATACCTCAAATATTTGATTCATTTATTTTAAGATGTTATTTCCTTTGATTGCAGTATTTTTTAAAAAAATAGGTTCACTGAGATATAATTCACATACAACATTCACCTCTTTAAAGTGTACAATTCAGTCAATTTTAGTGTGGTCACAGAGTTGTACAACCATCGCCACTAATTTCAGAATACTTTTGTCACACCAAAAAGACACCTCATACCCAACTCTGTCTTCTCCTGATCCCCCAGCAACCACTAATCTGCTTTCTGTCTCTATGGATTTGCCTATTCTTGACATTTCATATAAATGGAATCACATAATATTGCGTCTGGCTTCTTTCACTTAGCATAATGTTTTCAGGTTCATCCATGTTGTAGCATATATAACTACTTCATATCTTTTTGTAAACAAATAATATTCCATTGTATGGACATATCACATTTTTGTTTATTCGTCAGTTGAGGGACATTTGGGTTGTTTTCATTTTTTATTTTTTGCTATTATGAATAATGCTGCTAAGTACACTGGAGTACAAGCTTTTATATGGATATGTTAATTCTTTGGGATATATACGTAGCAGTGGAATTGCTGGGTCATTTGGTCAAAAGTTAAACAATTCTATATTTAACTTTTTGAGGAACTTCTAGACTGTTTTCCAGAATGGCTGTATCATTTTACAATCCTACCAGCGATGTATGAGGATTCCA
The DNA here is from genome assembly GCF_001698545.2 of Rhinopithecus bieti. Taxonomy (NCBI): domain Eukaryota; kingdom Metazoa; phylum Chordata; class Mammalia; order Primates; family Cercopithecidae; genus Rhinopithecus; species Rhinopithecus bieti. The sequence continues at coordinate 410,357 of NW_016803302.1, forward strand.
ATTTCTCCATATTCTTACCAACACTTGTTGTTGTTCAATTTTTTTTTTTTGAGATAGAGTCTTGCTTTGTTGCCCAGGCTGAAGTGCAGTGGTACAATCATGGCTCACAGCAGCCTCAATCTCCTGGACTCAAGTTATCCTCCCACCACAGCCTCTCGAGTAGCTGGGACTACAGGTGCATGCCACCATGCTTGGCTATTTTTTATTTTATTTTTTGTAGAGACGGGGGCTCACTATGTTGCTCAGCCTGATCTTGAACTCCTGGACTCAAGCAACCTGCTTGCCTCCGCCTCCCAAAGTGCTGGGATTACAGGCGTGAGCCACCATGGTTGGCCCTGTTTGTCTTTTTGATATTAGTCATTTTCATTGGTGTAAAGTGGTATTTCATTGTGGTTTTGATGAGCATTTCCCTAATAACCAATGATGTTGGTTATTAATTGATTAATTAATGTTGAACCTTTTTTATGTACTTGTTAGCCACTTATGTAACTTCTTTAGAGAAATGTCTATGTGAATCCTTTGCCCATTTTTAAATTGGGTTATTTGGCTTTTATTGTTGACTTGTCTGGATAAAATTCCTTGTCAGGTGTATGATTTACAAACATTTTTTTTCTCATTCTATGGGCTGTCTTTTCACTTACCTGATGTCCTTTGAGGCACAAAAATATTTAATGTTGATGAAGTCCAATTTATATATTTATTTTTGGTATTTGTGTTTTTGGTGTCGTATCTAAGGAAGCATTGCATAAAGGTCTTTAGTTTTGAATGTAAGATGTTTTTAAAAAATTCTGTTATTAAATTTTATATATAAATGAAATCACATAAACAAACAAACATACCCACATCTCGCAAAACAATTAAGAATTCAGATTCTGGTAGTCCATAGGCATTAGAAGGCTCTTCTAAAACAGTGTATAAACTCCCACATGGGCAAAATTCCATAATAAGTACTTTATGTCTTGTTGTTGTCTGAAAAAAAAAAAGAAATCATTGATTGGGAATCAACATAAAAAATAAATTTTGATTATATGTCAGTACTTATCTGATTTCATTTAAATGTAGGATTTGTTACAATGATGAAAGCACTTTGCTTTACCTGAGATTCAGTACCTGTTGTCCATACACATATAAGAATTAACATCTTCCAGCCAGGCGTGGTGGCTCACGCCTGTAATCCTAGCACTTTGGGAGGCTGAGGTGGGTGGATCACGAGGTCAAGAGATGGAGACCATCTTGCCCAACATGCTGAAACTCCATCTCTACTAAAAACACAAAAATTAGCTGAGTGTGGTGGCACACGCCTCTAGTCCCAGCTACTCGGGAGGCTGAGGCAGGAGAATCACTTGAACCCAAGAGGCGGAGGTTGCAGTGAGCCGAGATTGCACCACTGCAGTCCAGCCTGGTGACAAAGCAAGACATTCCATCTCAAAAAAAAAATAAATTAAAAAAATAAATAAATAAAAAGAATTAACATTTTCCAAATTCCTATTAAGAAGTTGGATTTGTTTTTGAAGACAAACCACAGTAAAAAGTAGCTAAATCTTCTGAACTACAAAATCATTGGTACAATGTTACAATGGTTTTGTTAAAATTATCTTAAATTTCTTTTTTTTTTTTTTTTTTTTT
>NW_016803302.1:415995-440286 GCF_001698545.2 Rhinopithecus bieti
TTTTTTGAGACAGAGTCTTGTTCTGTCTCAGAGCAACCTCCACCTCCAAGGTTCAAGTGATTCTCCTGCCTCAGCTCCCAAGTAGCTGGGAGTACAGGCATGCTCCACCATGCTTGGTTGATTTTTCTATTATTTTGTAGAGATGGGGTCTCACTATGTTGCCCAGGCTAGTCTCGAACTTCTGGGCTCAAGCAATCTGCCTGCCTCAACCTCCCAAAGTGCTGGGATTGCAAGCTTGAGCCACCACACCCAGTCACTTGAAATTCTTTATTTCTTTTTTTTTTTTGAGACGGAGTCTTGCTCTGTTGCCCAGGCTGGAGTGCAGTCGTGCAATCTCAGCTCTCTGCCTCCCGGGTTCACGCCATTCTCCATTCTCCTGCCTCAGCCTCCCAGGTAGCTGGGACTACAGGCACATGCCACCACACCCAGCTAATTTTTTTGTATTTTTAGCAGAGACGGGGTTTCACCATGTTAGCCAGGATGGTCTCAATCTCCTGACCTCGTGATCCACCTGCCTCAGCATCCCACAGTGCTGGGGTTACAGGTGTGAGCCACCGTGCCAGCGTTGAATTTCTTATGTATAACAGTACATTTAGGACAACAGTTCTTCTAACCTCTTAAAACGGAATTTTTCTTATGATGACTACTGTTACTTCAAGGAATGGAGTCCTATCCTTAAAAATAAATGGGGAGCAGAACAGGTGAGTGGTCCCTCTTGCAGCACAGCTCCAGTCTGCTCATTTGCATCTGAGCTGCTCATTTGTTTTAAACCTTAATTTTAACATACCATTGATTATAATACTTCATCAATTTAATAACAGCTTTACGGGGAAAAAGAAATACCATCAAATTACATATACACAATGATTATAAGATGCACACCAATTCCAGAACCTGAAAATGTGAATGAATCTTAAAATCTACTATTCATCTCCAACTTTTTATCCTTTCTTTTATAATTTTTTTCTACATATGTCCAAAACACTTTTATAAAATATTTTAAATTACTCTCTGGCAGTCATTTCAAAAGAGAGAGAGAAATAACTGGAGATAACGAATTAATATTTTGGTGTTTTTTTTTCAGTCTTTTTTCTATGAATCAAATAATGTCATAGATACATAATGCTGTTTGCATATTATACTGTATTTATTAAGATCATACTACATATATATTTTTAATCTTGATTATTCTCACATAACATCATATATAAGGTGTTCTGAGATTAAAATTTTGGTAAATATCTCTTTTCATTACCACTTAACTACTGTGTGGTAAAATTAACTTTACCCAAAGAGAAGTCAGGCTTTGCCCCTGGCTACTGGAAAGTGATCTCTGGCCCCTGAAATGTCCTATCTGAAAGAACAAGACTTCTGTCTTTGTTCCTCTGGGAGCTTTGGCCACTGGAGATCCTAACAGCATGATTTATGATGGGGGCTTTAGAACACACCGTATGAGTTCTGCCCTCCAGAGGAAATGGAGACTAAAGGAATTACCCCAAACCTCTGGAAGGGGCTGGGGACTAAAGGTCAGCAATACAGGCAATAAGTGATCCAGCCTCAGTAAAAACCCTGGACACCGAAGGCTTGGGTGAGCTTCCCTGACTGGCAATACTCCATGCATACTGTCATACATCAATGCTGAGACAGTAATGTGTCCCTCAGGACAAAGAAGCTTCAAGTTTGGAACCCTCCCACATTCCACGCTTTGTGTCTCTTCCTCTGGCTAGTCCTAATTTCTATTTTTTTGCTACAATAAAACAGTAATTATAAGTATAGCACTCTCCTCAGTCTTGTCAGTCATTCTACTTTCCAGCAAATTACCAAATCTGAGTGTCATGGGCAACCCCCATATTTGCATCCAGCTGGTATGATGTGAGGGTAGTCTTGTGGGAACTGTTCTCTCTGTGCAGTTTGCCAAACTCCTTTGCAATTGGTATCAGAAGTCTTGAGCAGACTTGGCAGTCTGGAAGGCTATGCTCTTAACCTTGAGTTTGGCTAATTTCAGGTAACTATCTGCCACATATTCTAATTTGTTCAACTTATTTAACCACTCTTTATTATAAACAGCATGCCCATTAAATCTTTATGCATAAAATTTCTGATTACTTCCTAAGAAATAATCACTAAAAATAAAATCACTAGAATAAAGAGTATAAACTGCATTTTTTCCCCAAAGATTTTATTGATTGCTCATGTTTAAAGGGATTAAAATAATTTCTATTTCCATTATTTCTAGATTACGTTTCCTAATGACATTCTTACTTCCACCATTTCCCCTTATAAAATCAATTCTTTTATAATTGGACTTCATATCTTAAACTCTAGGACTCTTGAAATTTTATTCTTTCGTGAAATAAAAAATTTTATTTTTTTAAAAGTTCGATTTTGTTTTGTAATTATTTTTTCTTTTATAATTATTTGATTTAACTTGTTACCTGTCTTTTTCTAGTAATAATACTGGTAACCACATTCAATACTCTTTTATTTCTTTATTTCTTTATTTTTTTGAGACAGGGTCTCACTCCATCACCCAGGCTAGAGTACAGTGGCACAATATGGTTCACTGTAGCCTTGATCTCTCAGGCTCAGGTGATCCTCCCACCTCAGCCTCCCGAGTAGCTGGAACTACAGGTACAGCTGGAACTACAGGAACTACACCTCCATGCACGGCAAATTTTTGTATTTTTTACAGAGACAGGGTTTTGTCATGTTGCCCAGGCTGTTCTCGAATTCCCGAGCTCAAGTGATCCTTTCTTTCTTTCTTTTTTTTTTTTTTTCCTGAGATGGAGTCTTGCTCTGTTGCCAGGCTGGAGTGCAGCAGCACGATCTCAGCTCACTGTGACCTCCGCCTCCCAGGTTTAAGCAATTCTCCTGTCTCAGCCTCCTGAGTAGCTGGCACTACAGGTGTGCACCACCACGCCCAGCTAATGTTTGTATTTTTAGTAGAGATGGGGTTTCACCATATTGGCCAGGCTGGTCTCAATCTCTTGACCTCGTGATCTGCCTGCCTCAGCCTCCCAAAGTGCTGGGATTACAGGCATGAGCCACCGCACCCAGCCGCACCTGGTCACCCCCTTTTATTTCTTATACTACTGTTTCTGATTCCATTTTTATGATATTTTATTTCTATTGTTCTATGTATTCAAGAATCCTTTAGGATAGAGTATTTGGTTGTACAAACCCCAATTTTCAACTTTTTTTTTTTAAATCCATTTTTTAATATTAGGTTCTATCTCTTGACTCATAACTACAATAAATTTAAGATTAAAGTTTTACTACTTACCTCCTCTTCAATAGCAAATAATTTGACAATATTTTTGTGATTGAGTTTTTTCAACACTTCAAATTCTCTCATTTGAACATCCACTGGACGAAGGAAGCTTATGTTATTAAATACTTTGATAGCAAATAAATCACCAGTTTTCTTTAAAAAAAAGAGAGAAATGTTTTATTTATTCATAATATTGTAAAAGAGATTAAAAGGTAGCATTAAAACTAGTTATTGCAACTTATTTTCTTATAGAACATCGTGCATCTTTTAGGCACAGGGAATCTGTACTAGGACTCTTTGACTTTTCTAAAAAGTTAAAATGAATCAATTAACTGCTCAACATTTCTTTCAAATTACACCTTTTGGAATTTAGAAATGGATATTTTCTTTCATATCATAAAGCTTTCATGAGGATACAGTGGGGCAAAAATAGTCACACATAGGAAGATAAAAGCTATAATAATATAAAAAGCAAAATCATCTTTTAGAGAGGAAATAGAAAGTGAAACTCACAAGGGCTTCTCCAAGGCCTAATAATTTTAAACAAATCAAAGCAGGACAGAGAGACTGAGCACTGTATTCCACCTATGAGATTTTTATTAAGAATATCAAAGTAATGCAATTAACTTTTCAGAATTATTTTGTAGCTAGGACAATGTTGGGGAGGGGAGTGGGGAAAGCAGGAGTTGCAAAGCGAGGCTAATGCAGACTTCCTGGTTGGATTCTACCCCTGCTGCCCTGGGTTACTTTCTGCAACTCTACCTAGATGACCAGGGCAGGCTGTTCCTTCACAGACCCTCTCTAAACGATTAAAGGCATTTATTTCTTCTTCTCTACTGATGTATCACAGCATCCCACTCTCACTCTTTCATGACCTACTGAAATAGATCACACACAAAATTGCAAAGCACAGCTGTAGTTGGGAGGGAATCTTAGAGGTTCTAAACACACGCTTACATTTCAGGTAAATAAACATCATATTCGTATGTTCTTCTTATTAACCTTCCTTTAAGATTCTCTTTCAGACCCTCTCACTTCCTTCCAGTCACTCTAATGAGCAAGCCTCTCCCTCGTGGCCAGCCCAGATCTTGAGTTTAGCCTTACATTTTCCCCCATTCATCCAAGGTTGAACTTCCCTAGAGCAAGCAGGAAAATCCTTTTCTCTTTGAGCCTGGGTTTCAAGCACATTTCATGGCTAAAGACATTTCATGGCTCTCTATCAGGACCTCTGTACTGTTCCTGCTTTGGAGCCTTCTTTATACTTTCCACAGATTCACCACTTGGAGCTATCATCCTCCTCTCTCACTCCAGAATCGCATGATCCTTTTCTTAAGGCCATTTAACTGCTTCATAATCCTATGTGATTCCCCTCACCCTGGTCACACAAAATGCACAAATTGATATATATTCTTTCCAGAGGAAAATGAAAGATGAAAGAGCCAATGACCATTTTCAGACATATGAAAAGAGAAGAATTTAACTATAGTTCAGTTCCACTCTTTTTCCCTTAGTTCAGCAAGGGTAAAGACACTGCCAAATCTATGTATCACCCAACAGAGTGATTTTTCTTAAGCTGAGACAGACCTCAAACTCAGTCTAAAACAAGGAGAAACCTAACAGAGGAGCAAGCAGGGAAAATAATACAATTTTGCAATATACCCACTGACCTCACGGTCATTATTTTCCAAACTTGTGTAGACTACATCATGCCTGTGAGATTATCGGGATATAGGTGGAAACGTACCATTTTCCCTTTATTCACCTACACAGTCATCTATTATTCACTAAGTCAAAGTGTATACAAATAATAGAGATCCATATATTATATATATATATATATTTTTTTTTTTTGTTTTTGAGAAGGGAGTCTCCGCTCTGGTCACCCAGGTGGAGTGCAGTGGCCGATCTCGCTCACGAAAACTCCGCCTCCCGGGTTTACGGCCATTCTCCTGCCTCAGCCTCCGGAGTAGCTGGGACTACCAGGCGCCCGCCACCTCGCCCGGCTAGTTTTTGTTTTTTTAGGTAGAGACGGGGTTTCACCGTGTTAGCCAGGGATGGTCTCAATCTCCTGACCTCGTGAATCCGCCTGCCTCGGGCTCCAAAGTGCTGGGACTTGAGCCACCGCACCCAGCTAGAGATCCATATATATTCTATATATGTGTGTGTGTGTGTATATATCCATATGTGCAGATCAACACATCCGTCAACTCTCTTCCCTTCAACTTCACCATGAATATACATACACATCCACACTCATACATTAGTAACTAAAAGCAATTTAATGAAAAAGAGATTAAGTAGGTAATATACTTTGAATGACAAGTAATACATGTAAGAATTTGGTCATTCTAAGAAATAATATAAAAGGGTTAATATCATGGTAAAAATCCTTAAATAGTTAAAGGGAAGCAGGATTTTTTGGAGGATATAGTCCTAAACACTTGAAATTGCCGTCATTAAGAACAAACATGGTTTCTCAAAGCACCTTCCTAGGAAAACTGTTGGGGACTAAATATTAGACTGGGCCTTGGCCATCTTTTTCGTGTGTGTGTGTTTCTAGTAGAGACAGGGTTTCGCCATGTTGCCCAGGCTGGTCTCAAAACTCCTAGACACAAGCAATCCACCTGTCTTGGCCTCCCAAAGTGCTGGGATTATAGGCGTGAGCCATTACGTCCGACGTGGCAATCTTTTAATTAATTCTTCTATTTCTCAAATCCTCATTTTAGATTTCCACACTATAATGGGTAAATATTTGTTTCCTTTGGAGAGCTTCAGGTTGTCTTGGGGTAGTCTAATCAGTCTTCATTCATTCACTTATTCTTTCATTCAGCAAACATTTATAGAGTGCATACTATGTGTAGTCATTTACATGAAGCACAGAGTATTTAAGTAAGGAAAGAGGAGCAGGATATGTGATGTATCTTCTACTGCCAGGCCCTTTCAATATGTCTCATCCAGTCTCTATCACTATTGACTATCTCTCATCCCATCAGCTTCCAATTTACTTCCTTTCTAATCCATCCTGCTACTAAACTCGAAGCTGTGTCCAGGGACTGCACATTAGCTATAGTTACATTCGCTAGGTCTGCCACAGTGCCTGACACATACCAAGTGATAATTAAAAGTTTGTTAATTTGGACTACAGGAAGATAAGATGATCAGATGTGTTCTCAATGCTAAATTCTGAGTCACTAGTCATTTTCTCCTTGGTATAAAACAAAAGCAATTTCTAGGATGGGGTACCCAGGATCGATCACAAGTAATCTGAGTAAGATTGTGGATAATTCTACATACAGGCGGAGGAAAGCTAAAAGTTGTCCGTATGGTACTTCTGATTCATTCTCTATGAGCCATAAAGGTTGTTTATAGTCAATATTCTCTCCCCAGAGGAAACAGCCCCTCCCCGATGTATGCTTATCTCATCGTCACTGACAGAACTGACTAGCAGTCTCAAGAATACAGGAAGAGGAAGCAATTCCTCTCTACTAAAACTTTAGGGCCCTATTTCTGAAAATAAGGATTTAGGAAGCTCCAAACATCATTTAGCTCCAAAACAAATTCATGGCACTGCAAAATTAGTTATTATTTGTATTATAAATGAACTGTGTACTCCATTTTTCCAGCTTCTTTCCCAGAATACTCTATTTTTCCAGCATCTTTCCCAGAATAGGAAGTTTAATTATCTTCGATTTCTTCATTTTAAATTATTTTAACTATTTTTAATTTCATCCTCCACATTGAATCTGACACAAAATCCTTTATGGTTCTTGAAGTGCCTCTGGGAATAATCTTATTTTATTCCCACTTCCACTACCAGGTTCTGATTACCTTATACGAAAATATGGTCTTTTCAACCTGGGCTCCTAGTTGAGAATCTCATTTTACTCCCATCTGCTTTGTAGGATGCTGTTTTAGTGGGAGTACTTACCCTTACCACAGCCTATCAGAAACACCTGTGAGTTCCCCTCCAACTACACATCTGCCTCCCTACCATCCAAAATGCCACATCAAATGCTACCTCAAATCATTACACTGAACTTCTGTCAGTGAAATCACTCTCTACCATAGGGGAGCTGCGGTAATCTTTCCCAGTCCATTTTCAACCAATCTGTTTCCCTCCACTCACTAACACTTAACCTCTGCCACCACTGAGTAGACAGTTCACTGCCTGACACAGCTATGCCTTAAATAACCACAAAAATCATTAAAACAATTTCTTCAGACAAAGGGATCAAAATCACCAAGTCACACATTTTAGCGTAAGCATGCATCTTAGAACAAAATACATACAGTGATAAAAGGTCTTCAAAGTTTTCTCTGTACCAACCTTATGTCTTCCACGAAAGACATTTGCAGTAGCTCCTTGGCCTAAAATATCAGATAAAAGCCACAGATGATTAGAAGTGCTCTGCATCTTGGCTGGATCAGGCAATCCTCTTGCTATACTAAGAGAAAAAAAAAATTTGTAAATATGTTTTAAGGGAGTAACACAGTTAAGAAACAAATGTTAGCTGTTTTTAGTCTCAAGTAAGATCACCCATTATCTGTTGCTGAATTGAAGTGTATAAACAGTTCAATATAAATATCTAAGTTTCAAAGTATTTTCAAGTCATAAGTTGCTAATTGATATGGTATAAACTAGTCAAAATATGAACCATTATGATTCAAGTTAGATTTTCCTCTGGAGAGATGGATCTGAATGTTCAGTTCTAGCCAAGGTAGATTTTACTTTCAGCTTTTAATCAATATCACTTTCTGTGCTTAACTCTTTGGTGTCACCTTGTCTGTTTTCATTTGTCTAAAATTCTGCAGGGATGACTAAAATTTGACGTAATGGTATAAATGGATTATTAAGAGTAACTTTAAGTTGAAGATTAAAGCAAGATGCCATTTTCCCCATGATCATCATTTTGATTACATTATTTCCCTTTAAGTTAGTATACACTACACATACTATAATAAAATACAATAATATGACAAAAAGAAATCTAAGTTTCAGCTGACAGCAGTGGCTCATGCCTGTAATCCCAGCACTTTGGAAGGCCAAGGTGGGCAGATCACCTGAGGCCAGGAGTTTGAGACCTTGGATAACATAGAAAAGCCCTGTCTCCAGAAAAAATACAAAAATTAGCCGGGGATGGTAGCAGGTGCCTGTATCCCAGCTACTAGTGAGGCTGAGACAGGAGAATTACTTGAACCCGGAAGCAGAGGCTGCAGTGAGCCGAGATCATGCCACCCCATTCCAGCCTGGGTGACAGAGCAAGACTCCATCTCAAAAAAAAAAAAAAAAAAAAAAATCTAAGTTTCTAGCAATCTTCAAGGCTACAATGCTGTGCGAGCTTTGAAAAAAAATTAACCAATGACATACATTCAATTTAGTTAACTTATCACAGGGCTGAAAGAAACATCTATTTCTCAGTTGGATGCAGTGGCTCATGCCTGTAATCCCACTACTTTGGGAGTCCGAGGCGGGCGGATCACAAGGTCAGGAGTTCGAGACCAGCCTGGCCAATATGGAGAAACCCCTCCTCTATTAAAAATACAAAAAAATTAGCCAGGCGAGGTGGTGCATGCCTGTAATCCCAGCTACTCAGAGAGCTGAGGCAGGAGAACTGCTTGAACCCGGCAGGCAGAGGTTGCAGTGAGCTGAGATCGCACCACTGCACTTCAGCCTGGGTGAAAGAGCGAGACTCCATCTCAAAAAAAAAAAAACAAAACAATAAAACCAACACCTATTTCTCTTCTAATTTTGTCTTTGTCAGTGAGAGTGATATTGTTACTTACCTCCTTCAAATATTTTGAAAGATTAATTTAAGACATAATTTAAGGTGTTTTAAAATAAAGAAAAGTAATAATGTAAAATATAATAAATATAGAAAAAATTACTTTGTTTCCTTCAGAGCAGGGAAACACTAATGAAAACAAATGTTGCCATTGCATAATATTTCCATAAGCTAAAATTTCATCTACACAATCTACACAGAACCTGACAAGTATAAAGGAAAGGTGCAAAAATTATTATTCCTGAAAAGTTACGAACTCTTCTGAAATTAAGGGTAGTTTCTCCAACCTCCAAGTATAAATATATAAACGTACCAAATAGCCTGTATTATCAAGTCTTTAATACTGAAAAGCTATGGATCTATCAAGGTATACAAAATATCCAAGCTCCACATTGGACTAAAATTGATGTATGCTAACATAGCATAAACACTAGTCCTACCATGCCCCCTTAAACCTGCTGTACTGTCATCAAAACATGGATTTTAATATCCCTCCACAGTAAGTTAAAGCAAAAAGTAGTATGCTAGAGTAGGTATTCTGTGATGAATTAATGACTACCAATATCCCCAAGTTGGGTTAGGAATATGCAGAATGGTCAGGGGTCTCAATTTTACCAATCACAGATACAGCAGGATATTTTTATATAATTTTACTACCCATCTAATTTAGATAAATTTTATATACGACTACTGGAAATAAGCAATAAAAATAAGATTTTCTTTTCACAAATAAGGAATACACATTTGTCAGTTATTACATTTCATTCACGATACAATAATAAACGTCTCAACCATCTAATGAAAAACCTTCCCTATAGTACCATTAGGTACCTATACGTATGTACCTTCAGAATAATAAGAAAAATATTTATCAGCTAAGGTATCTGTTCTCTATGCAGATACAAAACTATGGTTTCTGTTTAAGAGTAATCACAATAGTGGTCAGGGGAAATATCTTTTGAAACTATCTTCCAATAACTCCACAATAACATGCTAAAACATGACTCAGCACACCCACAACGTGCTTGCCATATAAATCGTCCCAAATTATTGACAAGCATATAGGCAGGCACTCAACAAGTATGTTGCTGATGATGCCGTGTTCAGCCTACTTCCTTATACTGTCCAAAACGAAAGTTACTATTTGTTGAGGGATGAAAACAGGTTTGACGACATGGCCTATGGACAAAGTTCCAGGATTTCCAAACTCTACCCCTATGTGATTCATACACTGGGGCTTCCAGAGTGGAAAAGACCTGTCTTTGGTTATACATTTGGCAGTTACTTGGCAGTTGTTTTGAGGCCACCTACTAAAAATACCTGGGATAGAGACTACAAATTAAACCCATAAGTCAGGTAGACGAGGAGCAAGGAACGTCCGGGAATTCGTATTTCATAGGCATATATTTAAAATATCTTAGGCTTCTAGTTTCCGGTATGAGTCAACCTCTGCGGACAGAACATCACTAAAACTCTAAGGAAACGTCTCTTTTAATCCTCTGAAAAATCAATGCATTTAAAAACTGCCAGTTGTGTCCACTCTCGGAAAGAGGGTAGAAAACAGCGAATCTAACTTCAAGGGAAAGAGGTGTCCCTGCCTCCCCGGGCAGCCAGGGCCCAGGCCCGGTAACGGAGTCGTACTCTTTGTGCCCAAAGCCCCCGGACGGGATGCAGGTCGAGGACCGGCCGCGCGGCGAGGAGCGGGGATGCAGGGAAGAGGGCCCGCGCGACCATTCCACCGGCTACGGCCGCCCCTGACACACACCCCAGAGGCAGTGTCCGCGCAGCGTGGGTCCTGGATGGCTTGGCCTCGGGTCGTGCTGGGCTTCTCGGTGCGCCCGCCCCCGCCCCCGCTCTGACTCAGCATCCCAGCCTCCCACAGGGGGCGGGAGCGCTCCCCGCCGGGCGGCGCAGGCCTGACCGACCGCGCCCCGCGCCGCCTTGGCCCCTCCGCCCGCGGCCGTCTTACTTACCCAGCCGGGTCTCCGCCGCGCCACCGCCGGCGGGCTCCCGCGGCCTCCTCTAGCCACAGGACACTTCCGGCTTCGCAAGCCCTGGCCGGGGGCCACGTGACCGACGGCCGGCGCGCCGGTGCGGGTGCGCGTGCGCACGCCTATGGCCCGTCCGGTAGCCACCGCAGCTGTGGCGGCGACTGCTGAGTCGGCTTCCCAGGCCACGGTAATGAGGGGGATGTCTGGAGACACACCCCGTCCACTGTTCCCCTCGCCCCCCTTTACTCTAAAGGCGAAGTGAGGAGCCCTGAGCAGCGAACACAGTAACTGGGATTCCCGCAACTGCAAATCCCGCCCCTACCCCGAGCGCCGGCCGACAGTGGGGCGGACCGACTCTGAACAAGGGATTACATCCCGATTTACAGGTGTGCAGAACGTGGGACACGTCGGGGGCAGGCACAGACGGCCGGCAGAGCCGGGAGGGATGGATTCTATGTTTTAAGGGCCCACTTTGGCTGCAGTGGAACCAGATTATCGTCTCACAGTAATTCAGACTACATTCTTTTTTTCATTTTCCCATCACCCAGAAAGACGTTAAATTCTTAATGTAATTATGTTCATTTAACTCCCTCTCGGTATTTTGGAAAATGGCCGTTTTGGAGTATCTAACTCCAAACTTAAGAATTTAAGAAGTAAAACCTAAATACTAAAATTAGGTCCTGCAATATTCGTGCAGTCAAAATCTCAAAGCAGCTATTCCCAATAAGGAATAGCTTTCTGAAGGGGTCCTTTCTGCCCACGGACAGCAAAACAGGCCTTTCTTAACGTAAGGAGGGGGCAGAGAGACCGCTGCTAATCTAGGGCTAAATTTCTGAGTGGAGGGGAAGAGGAAGATGGTGTGTCCCAGAGTAGTACTACAGCAAACACGAATGAACGGGAAGTCATGAGGAGTGGCTCAGAGGCTTTTGAATGGAACAGACCTAGGGTTGCTGTCTTGGCCGCCAATTACTAACTTAAAAGCAAGTTTCTTACCTCTCTAAGCCTCAGTTTTATCAAATGCACAATGGAGATAACAAAAGTCCACTCTAATGTGTTCTTACAAAGCAAGTTACTTTATTAGCATTTTAAACAACGTATAAGTGATGGAATCATTCTAACAACACATCTATTCACTGCTTACAATTCCAACCAATTTCAGTTCTCTGATATCTAATGACAAGAGCGAAGACCTGGTAAAGTTCCTACCACCAGTAAAACCACAGCTCAAAGTTGTGGGAGTGATTAACTGAGCCAAAGGCCTTCATTCACATGTTTACCACATTAAAATACCTCACAGTGTTTTCTTATAAGGTCAACCACCTGGGAACCAATTAACATTAGCATTAAGATTTAAATAAACTGTTAGGCACAGGGCTAAATCAGGCATTACAAAACCCTGTGGTTCCCTAGTCAGGTCACACAAATCCCCAAATATTTCAGCTTGTTAACAGTTTGTCCTTCCTCTCTTGAGACAATTATTTGGGTACTTGCTTTTGGTAGTAAGGAAATTCACGAAGGAAGTTTCCTAACTGTGATGGTGCTCTAGGCAACTTCAGAGAAGAAGACAGAAATTATGCATGATTATATAACATGAAGAGTTTAATTTTTATTACACACTCAATTTCCATGCCCTGATTTCTCTTAGCTCTATAAACACACGTAAATCTTCTGCAGAGCTTTAAAGAGCTCCGAACGGGAAAACACCTTTCCATATATGGAATTGATAGCATAGTACAGGCCGCGCGCAGTGGTTGATGCCTGTAATCCCAACATTGTGAGGCCAGTGGGAGGATTGAGGCCAGGAGTTTGAGATCAGACTGAGTAACATAGCGAGACCCTGTCTCTACCAAAAAAAAGAAAAAAAGTAGCTGGGTGTGGTGGTGCACACCTGCAATCACAGCTAATCTAGATGCTGAGGCAGGAGGATTAGTAGAGTATGGGGCTAGAAGTTACAGTGAGCTATGATGTCACCACTGCACTCCAGCCTGGGTGACAGACTGGTCTCTATTAAAAAAAAAAAAAAAGTATAGTGATACACTATTAATTCCATATATGCTAATATGAGATAGCATCCATATAAACTACTATCAAGTCTTTATGTGCCAGCTACTGTAATAAGTTTTTTCAAGTTTAACTCATTGAATTCATGAGTTTTGAGGTAGCTACCATTATTTCCCCCATTTTACAAATAGGAAAACTGAGGCTGGGAGACATTATTTAACTTGCCCAAGGTTCTAAACCAGTTACTGGCAGAACTGGTATTTGAACCTACTTAATCTGATTCTAGAGCCTGTGCTATATAAACTCTTACCCACTATGCTATGCTATTCATTAGTATCTGTTTAACAATTACTACTATTACAATAGCTGTAATTATCACTTGTATAGTACAGGGGAACCTATCAAAGAAACACTCAGCTTTCACTTATCTATTTCTGAAAACATTTTTTATTAAAGTATAAGGTGCATTTCACTGATTTACTTATTTATTTTATTTTTTGAGACAGTCTCTCTCTGTCGCCCAGGCTAGAGTGCAGTGGCACGATCTCGGCTCACTGCAACCTCCACCTCCTGGGTTCAAGCAATTCTCTGCCTCAGCCTCTGAGTAGTTGGGATTACAGGTGCCCGCCACCACGCCTGGCTAATTTTTGTATTTTTAGTAGAGACGGGGTTTCACCGTGTTGGCCAGGCTGATCTTGAACTCCTGACCTTGTGATCCACCCACCTCAGCCTCCCAAAGTGCTGGGATTACAGGCGTGAGCCACCGCGCCCGGCTGATTTATTTTTATAATTGTCAGTTTAGTTAAGTACTTTTATTATATGATGTAAGAAAATGTTTGAGAATGTCTTCTGGAATTAACCAGAAACAAAATAATGTGCAAAATAGATAGAATTTACAGTTTATAGCACTGAAGCCCATTCATGAAAACCCATTCATGAGGCCAAAGGGCAAAACGACAACCCCCTGAAAATCTCAATTGGGCCTTTGTAGAATTTAAAACTAAATGTCTATACGAATTCTGCTGCTCAGTTTTTTGTCTCTCCCCAATTTTCCAGTGATACTACTGATAACTAATTATTTTTCCTTTTGCATTTCAAGTAGGCTATGAATAAAAATGGAGGAAGGGCAGGGTAAGTACTCTGTCTAGTAATTAAGTTAGTACCGATTTACAAACATATAAACAGCATAGGTATCACTAAAGTATACTGTATTACTAATACATCCAATACGAAGGTTAGAAAAATAAATTGGATTTTAATTCTTTTTTTTTTTCTTTTTTTTTCTGAGACAGAGTCTCGCACTGTCTCGCCCAAGGCTGGCAGCAGTGGCAGTCTCAGCTCACTGCCAACCTCTGCTTCTGGGTTCAAGCGATTCTTTCGCCTCAGCCTCTGAGTAAGTGGGATTACAAGCGTGCACCATCAACACCTGGCTAACTGTTGTATTTTTTAGTAGAGATGGGGTTTCACCACGTTGCCAGGCAGTCCAAACTCCTGACGTCAAATGATCGTACCTGGCATTGGCTTCCCAAAGTGCTGATTACAGCGTGAGCCACCCGCCCGGCCTGGAATTTAAATCTATCAACAAGATTCACATAGGCTTTTCTAGTACATTAAAAAAAAAAGACTCTCATATAACCAGAAACTAAGTTGGCGATGTTACCTTGAGGATGGAAGGTAAATTGAAATTAAAACATCCACACACTCATATTCTTGTAAACCTTTAAATGGAAATTAGGGAGAGATTAAGATGAGAAATAAAACTAAAGTTATTTAAATAATAATTCCAGAAAAGACTTGTAGATTTACTACGTAAAATTTATTTATATAATATATATACATATATAAAAAAAAAGTGTACACTGGAGCCTAAAACCATTTCTCTTTTGTAGAATACATATGGCAATTGAACAGTTTAAAGAATATGAAATGGCTATCTACAAAAAGTTAGGTTTTGGATTGTTGTATCCCCCCATACTTTTATGTGTTTCACAAGCTAAAGACAATTTTCGAACATTTTGATACTCCAGCAATTTTTAAAAAAGACACGTTTCCACTGCCTGTGTCTTTTTATAAAGGACTTGACTTTGAAATTTCAAATAAAAAGATAAGGTTCTAGGATAACGGTCTTTTAAGAGCATCTTTATACAGAACAATTTGGACCGGGCAATGCGGCAACTTCTTTTGTTGTTACATACCTGTATCAGGAAAATTACACCCATTTTACAGAAAATCCCAAAACATATACTGCAGTAGAGCTCAAAACAGTGTGAAAAGACCAGTGTGAATGGCACACAAAAATCGCTTCTTTATACACTAACTGGAATTCCTGATCATGAAGTAGGCACAGGGAAATCCAGTCCTTAGGGCTTTGCTCTCTGGAAGAACACCTGTAAATAAAGTATTAATGCAATCAATACTAATGTCAGAAGATACCACTTTCACCTGAAGAATGGCTCCAAGTTTCTGAGTGCTAGCAGTGTTCTTTTGTAACATATGATAGATATTTAGAACATTTCGCATGCCTTATATATCCATATGTAATCCAAGGTAAGAACTTTCTGTTCTGGAGAATTTGGTAAGTCTAGATATAACTTATGCTGACATCACCCAACTGGGGAAGTAGTGAAAATATGGTATTATCTCTATGCTATGGAAATCAAGTGGTCAGAAGAAAACATGCTCTTGACACCTTTTTACTGATTGGTACTATTTCAAAATTAACACTGGTAAATTAAATATTGAGGCTGGGCACAGTGGCTCACGCCTGTAATCCCAGCACTTTGGAAGGCTGAGGCAGGCGGATCATCTGAGGTCAGCAGTTTGAGATCAGCCTGACCAACACGGAGAAACCCCATCTCTTACTTAAAATAGAAAAAATTAGCCTGGTGCGGTGGCGCATGCCTGTAATCCCAGCTACTCGGGAGGCTGAGGCAGGAGAATCACTTGAACCCAGGAGGTGGAGGTTGTGGTGAGCCGAGATCGTGCCATTGCACTCCAGCCTGGGCAACAACAGCGAAACTCCGTCTCAAAAATAAATAAATAAATATTGAGGAGGAAACAAGTCAAAGCTAAACACAGCAATTCTAACCCCATAAGGAATTTACTATTTATTTGATGATTCAAAAGTACCTCCAAGTCAGAATTTGAGACTACAAAGGAGTTGGCTAGAGGCTGTGCTAGGCATGGCCTAGTACTACACACTGCCATCCATAGCAGGTCAGGTGAGCATCAGACATAATTCACTGTTCTCAGTAAGGACAATGATATGGTTTGACCCTGTGTCCCCACCCAGATCTCATCTTGTAGCTCCCATAATTCCCATGTGTTGTGGGAAGGACCGGGTGGGAGATGATTGAATCATGGGGGCAGGTCTTTCCCATGCTGTTTTCCTGATAGTAAATGGGTCTCACGAGATATGATGGTTTTAAAAATGGGAGTCTCCCTGCACAAGCTCTCTTTTTGCCTGCTGCCATCCATGTAAGATGTGACTCACTCCTCCTTGCCTTCTGACATGATTGTGAGGCCTCCCCTGCCATGTGGAATTGTGAGTCCAATAAACCTATTTTGTAAATTGCCCAGTCTCAGATATGTCTATCAGCAGCGTGAAAATGGACTAATACAGACAAGAACAGTATTGATAGTGCCCTAGTATCTAGGAGATTCATTTAACAGATAATCTACTGACTATGTGCAGGGAAAAGAATGATCACTATATAGGCAAAAGAAAACCTTACAAGGAGACCGTGCTTAAGGCAAACATAGAAAAATGGGTACAGTTCATACAGAAGTTGGGCTGCTATTAAGGCAGGATTTTTGAAGAACTACAAGAACAGTAAAGACCATTTCTGCAAGAAAAAACAGAAAGGTAGTCTCAGGTCAGAATACGAAAAAAAAAATTAAGTACCAAACTGAGAAACATGAATTTGTTTAGGAAGATTATGAGGAAGGCGAATAAATATCAAAGGACTATTTGAAGAGTCAAACACATCAGCCTGGCTAGAACAAGAGAAGAAACATCAGAATAAGATAACATCAGCCTACACCAGAGCAGCAGAGACAGAAGAGAGGATGAGGAAAGAATCTGCAAGATCTGAGGATCAATCAGATGTGAAGGGAGGAGTGAGCACAAAAGAATGAAATTCATTTTTTCCAACTAGAATAATAATGCTAACACTGATAGTTATGATCACTAAGATAATGTCATCACTGAAGAGAAGTTGGGCCCAGAAGGAAGACTTTTTACAAAAGCTATGCAGATGAATAACCACATCTGGAGCATAAGCCTTCTACAGGGTACCTAGATCTACTGTTACAGACACCTCTAATAGTGAGGATTGAGTCCTTAAATTCAGTTTGACTTATGGTTATTCAACAGGGGTTACTCGCGTAGGCACTTTGCTTTTTTATGGGAGGATGGCAAAGGGGAGGGTTCCCAATGATTAAAAAAAAAAAAAAAAAAAAAAAACCCCAAATATTCTTCCACACAAACTCTCTGATATGTTTAAGCTGACAAACTACAACTAAGAAAAAACTGACAAGGGAAAATGTTAGAAACACAGTCAAAGGATGACACACTTATAAAAGGAGGCTTGATGGCCCAAATCTGAGGATTCTCGTTTTTGTCTGTTTTACAGTTCAAATGTTTCAAAATAGGATATAAGCAAGTATCTCATTCTTCTGTTTTTATATTTTTAGCCCCTTCTTTTCAACTTAATGTAGACAACTGTTCCTGAACATTTCTTATTCTCCTAATCCCTCTAGTTTCTATTTAATTACATCATGAAACTATAAAACTGGCATTTTCTCACCAATATAATCAAAGGTGTACACATTCAGTGTGCTTACCTAACTTATGATCTTTTGCAACAGCTTACTTAAAAGGGACTTCACATAAACATCTATAATTGCAGATATGTATTCTCTCTTGACTCTCAAACATTACCTAATTGTATGAAGATACGTGAGCTTCGCAAATACCTACCTTTAAGTAATTTTTAAAAACTTTAGCATCAGGCTGCTGAAGCGCTTGACAAAACTCCTGGGGGGTGGGGGAAAGAGGGAGAAAGAACAAATGTATTTGTATTAAATCCATCGTAATTCATATCCACAGGTTTTTTTTTTTTTTTTTTTTTTGATTTTTTTTAAGAGATGGTCTTGCTCTGTCATCTAGGCTGGAGTACAGCGGTGTGATCATAGCTCACTGTAGCCTCCAACTCCTAGGCTCAAAGGACACTCGCACCTCAGCCTCCCAAGAAGCTGGAATTACAGGTATAAGTCACTGTGCCTGGCTCTTTTTTAAAAAAAGCTGTAGTTAAAAACACTTAAAACTTATCACGTTAACCACTTTTATATGTACAGTACAGTAGCATTAACTACATGCACACTGTTGTACAACAGGTTTCTAGAACTTTTACATCTTGCAAAACAAGCTTGCTTTCTGCCTCTTAACTGAAGAACTCCCCATTTTCCCCTGCTCCAGCCCGTGGCAACCACCACTTTCTGCTTTGGTGAGTCTACTTTAGATATCTCAAACAAATGGAATCATATAGCATTGTCTTTTAATAACTGCCTTATTTCATTTAGCATAATGTCCTCTAGGTTCATCCACATTATAGCATATGACAGGATTATTTTATGAATCAGGCTTAATAGTCTATTGTATGTATATACCATATTGTTTATCCATTTATCTGTCAAAGGAATTTAAGGTTGCTTCAAATTCATAGTATTTAATTTATCAAGATCAATTCAAACAGTATCTCACCACAAGAGGTTTGTAGCATTTTCAAATGTTAGTACTTGTCAAACAGGCTGATTTCACTTTTGAGAACACAGCTCTCCTAGACAAGGTGGACTCATGCCTGATAAGAGTGAGTGGGACAAAAAACATTGCTATGGCTGCTCACATCTAGTAAGAGGGATAAACAGAGCTAGACCAAAAGAAAAAGAGAATAGGGAATATTCTGCAAAATGTGTTGTCAGACATAAGGCATATTAAAAAGGGAAAACTGAGGTTCCTTATCTTTCATAATGAATTACTAAATAGAAAAATAATTTTGCTTCATTTAGCAATCTGGAAGAAGATTAGCTGTAAACTGAATGGTCTAGTTCTACTTTTGGTGAGCACTAAGATCACAATAATAATTAATATTTTCATTAAAATACTAGTTTACTTACGTAACAAATGATAACCAAGAAAGTCATTAATATCTCTAAAGTTAAAGGTGGTATATTGTTAAGTAAGAGATCACAAATTCATTAAAAATGAGTTAAATTCATCTTTTAAACTCACGTGAGATCTACTTTATTTTTGAAAAAACAGCATTATAAAAGCCTCAAAAAAACACCATTGAGGCTGGGCGCAGTGGTTCATGCCTGTAATCCCACCACTTTGGGAGGATGAAGTGGCTGGATCACTTGAGGTCTGGAGTTCAAGACCAGCCTGGCCAACATGGTGGAACCCCATCTCTGCCAAAAATACAAAAATTAGCCAGGTGTGGTGGCACACACCTGTAGTCCCAGCTACTTGGGAGGTTTAGGTGGGAGAACTGCTTGAACCTGGGAGGCAGAGGTTGCGGTGAGCTGAGATCGCACCACTGCACACCAGCCTGGGCGACAGTGAGGACCCTGTCTCAAAATAAAAACAAAAAAACACCATTGAAAGACAGCTGTGTCATGGACTGAAGACTTAATATTGTTAAAATGTCCTCACTACCCAAAGCAATCTGCTGAGGAGAAGTGGTGTCTGCTGTTCTCTTACCCCTCTTTGGTGTCTGACTGCCACCACCTGTGAAGGGGCCCTTCCCCTTCTGCAGTACCCAGACCAGGGTGATGTAGTAGTGTTCAGGGAGTTGGTGAAGGTCACAACAGTGAATTATAACACACCTGGGGAGCTGGGTGAGGGTACCAGGAAATTTGTATTTTTCAACATACCTCAGATCAAAAAAAAAAAAAAACCCTTGGATGGGGCACGGTGGCTCACACCTGTAATCCCAGCACTTTGGGAAGCCGAGGTGGGTGGATCATGAGGTCAGGAATTCGAGACCAGCCTGGCCAACATGGTGAAACCCTTTCTCTACTAAAAATACAAGAATTAGCTGGGTGTGGTGGCGGGAACACATCAAAAAAATCATGGGCAAGAATGAGGACACAAGAAAGGAGAGCAGGAGAAAAAGCAGTTCTCTCACCCATCTCATTTTGGCCTTCAAAGTAGTTCTTATGGGAATCTACCTGTGAAGTGAAAGGGCAGGCATCCTACCCGGGCCTAGTGGCATTACCCAAGGAGAAGACAGGGAAGTACAAAGCAACACTGAAAGCCAGTGCCTAGCAGTAAGATCCAAGGCCACTACGGGCTAGGGTAATTGATAAGGGGTTACCTTGGTCACAGAAAAGCCCCTGGTTCTGGATAGGTGCGATGGCTCATGCCTGTAATCCCAGCACTTTGGGAGGCCGAGGCCGGTGGATCACTTGAGGTCAGGAGTTCAAGACCAGCTTAGCCAACATGGTGACCCCCACCCATCTCTACTAAAAATATAAAAATTAGTCAGGCGTGGTAGTGGGCGCCTGTAATCCTAACTACTTGGGAGGCTGAGGCTGGAGAATTGCTTGAACCTGGGAGGCAGAAGTTACAGTGAGCAGAGATAATGCCATTGCACTCCAGTCTCAGCGACAAAGCAAGACTGTCTCAAAAAAGAGAAAGAAAAAGATGACGACTCTGGAAATGTCTTTGCAATAAAAGGGCCCTCTTCCCCACCTTTACACGTTATGTAAAACGACACAGGGGAAAGAGTATATAAAACTGAGCTGCTAAATGAATATCGTTATTCCATCAGGTCAACAAAATGCTTCTTAATGGCCAGGCAAGGTGGTCACATTAAAATCCCAAGACTTTAGAAGGCCAAGGTGGGAAGATCACTGAGGTCAGGAGTTCGAGACCAGCCTGGTCTCAACTAAAACTTTTTTCTCTACTAAAAAAAAAGCAAAAACAAAATTTAGTCCGGCATGGTGGTGCCTGCCTGTAATCCCAGCTACTCAGGAAGCTGAGCCACGAGAATCACTTGAACCTGGGAAGCGGAGGTTGCATGCAATGAGCCAAGATCATGCCACTGCACTCCAGCCTGGGCACTAAAACAAGACTCCATCTCAAAAAAATAAAAATAAATTTAAAAATTTTTTAAAAAGCTTCTTAATCATTCCAAAAACAAAAAACAAAGCAACGTACAGATTCAAGGCAATCCGTATAAAAGTTCCAAGAGCATATTTTATAGAAATAGAAAAAAAACTAGAATTTACATAAAATCACAAAAGGCCCTGAATAGTCAAAACAATCCAGAGAAAGAGCAAAGCTGGATGTACCACACTTCCAGATTTCACAATATATTTTAATATTACAGTATGAAAACAGTATGGTAACAGCAAAAGATAGACATATATCCTAGCTACTTGGGAGGCAGAGGCAGAGGCAGAAGGATTCTTTGAGTCCAGGAGTTTGTCGTTGCTGTGAGCTATGATGGTGCCATCACATTTGAGTCTGGACAACAGAGTGAGACCCTGTCTCTTTTAAGACAGACATATAAACCAATGGAACAAAATAGAATTTGAAAATCAACCCTGCATATAGTCAACTGATCTTCAACAAGGGTACTAAAAATACACAATGGGGAAACAATAATCTATTCAACAAATGGCGCTGGTAAAGCTGGATATCTATGTGCAAAAGAAAACGAGACCCTTATCTAACACCATACACAAAACTCAACTCAAAATATATTAAAGACTTTATATAAAGTCTCCAAACTGCAAAAGTAGAAGAAAACATAGAAGAGCTTCAAGATGCTGGTCTTGGAAATAATTTCATTGATATCATGAAAAGCTACATTAGTGGGGCTACATCAAACTAAGAAGCTTCTGCACCATAAAGTAAGCAATCAACACAGCAAAAAGGCAACCTCTGGAATAGCTCGAGAATGGGAGAAGATATTTGCAAACCATTTATCTGATAAGGGGTTAATTTCTAAAATATAAAAAACTCCTTTAATTCAATAGCAAAAAACTTAATAACTTGATTAGAAAATGGGCTAAAGACTTGAATAGACTTCTCCAAATACAAATGGCTAACAGGTATATGAAAAGATGTTCAAACATCACTAATCATCAGGGAAATGCAAATCAAAACCACAATGAGGTATCACCTCACACCTATTAGAATGGCTATTATAAAAAAACAAAAGACAACAAACATTGGTGAGGATGTGGAAAAATTGGAACCCTGCTACACAACTGACGGAAATGCAAAATGGTATACAGTCACTATAGAAAATAGTAAGAGGTTTCTTCAGAAAATTAAAAATAGAACTACCATATAATCCAGCAATCCCACTTCTGGGTATTTATCTACAAGAATTGGAATCAGCATCTCAAAGACATATTTGCACTCCCATGTTAACTGTAGCACTTAAAATAGCCAAGATGTGAAAATATCCCAAATGAATCTATCAGTGGATTAATGCATAAAGAAAATGTGATATATACATACAATGGCATGTTATTCAGTCTTTAAAAATTGGGAAATCCTGACATGTAATAACATGGATGAATCTAGAACACATTGTGTGAAACAGCCAGTCACAAAAAGAGAAATAACTGTATGATTCCACTTATATTCGGTATCTAAAGTAGTGAAATTCACAGAATCAGAGAGTAGAATGGTAGTTGCCAGGAGATGGGGGCTGTGGGAAATGGGAATTGCTTATCAACGGGTATAAAGTCTTAAGTTATGCAAGATGAATATGTTCTAGAGATCCACCTATATTTTACAGGTACATCACTGTCCCTATAATTAACAATACTGTGTTGTGCATGTAAAAATCGTTGATGGTATATTTCTCATATAAGTGTTCTTACAATAAAAACACTATTGATGAAGAAACAAATTTTGCAATCTACATAAGAGATTGTAATTCTAGTTTTAATCAAAAGTTTGATACTTCATTAACTCCATGTACTACTGGACAAGAAATCTGGAAAATTATATGCCAAGAAACAATATTATACAAATGACTTCTTAAAAGTATAAGGTAACTTTTCAGACACTTTTCTTAAAATACAGTTTCAGATTTACAGATTAAGCCTTGATAAACTTGGTGTACACACAATGAACTGCCTGGCACAAAGCTTCAGAACTCTGCTGTGGTCCCCTTCAGCAGTCTGGAAAAGCCTATTAGGCTCCTTTAGAATGTTTTTTTAAAAAAATGCATGACACATAATACATGGGATTATGACAGAAGCCAATTATACTGAACAATGGTTATCAAATTAAAGTATGGTAGAACAGTAAGGACTTATTAACTTGTTATATAACAAGGTGTAGTGATATTAGTAACTCATAATTTCAAAATGGTGATAAGCATGAACAGTATTTTCAGATACTGGCAACAACTTATGTGATATGAAAATATTTGTGATTTCTGCTGGCGACAATGTCACAGGCAATACTGCTACTACTGTGATTGCTCGCCTACACAATGGTAAGAAACAGCTCTTACCTGAATTATTTCTGGAGCTACTTGCAAGGAGGGCAGGTATTCTTGTTGAAGATACTGAACACATTCTGGGCCCTGAAGATTAAAAGATACAACTGTTTTCTTGCTTGACATTAATAAGCTTAAAAAGAATTGGAACAATACATGTACACTTTAAAGGCAACATAATATTGTGCTTAAGAACACAGACTCCAGAGCCAGACTGCCTTGGTTTGAAGCCTGGCTCTGGCAACTTTTTCTTTTTTTACTTTCTTTTTTTTTTTATTATACTTTAAGTTCTGGGGTCCATGTGCAGAACGTGCAGTTTCGTTACATAGGTATACATGTGCCCTGGTGGTTTGCTGCACTTGGACAAGTTACTTAACCTCTCTGAGCCTTGGTTTCTCCATCTGAAAAATAAGGTTCTTGGCCAGGTGCAGAGGCTCACGCCTGTAATCCCAGCACTTTGGGAGGACGATGTGGGTGGATCACTTGAGGTCAGGAGTTCCAGACCAGTGTGGCCAACATGGTGAAACCCTGTTTCTACCAAAGATAGAAAAAAATTAGCCGGGCATCATGGTACATGCCTGTAATCCCAGCTACTCAGGAGGCTGAGACAGGAGAATCACTTAAACCCGGCAGGCACAGGCTGCAGTGAGCCGAGATTATGCCACTGTACTCCAGCCTGGGCAACTGAGCGACACTGTCTCAAAAAAAAAAAAAAA
>NW_016803302.1:441766-487920 GCF_001698545.2 Rhinopithecus bieti
GCCTGGCTAGTTTTTTGTATTTTTTAGTAGAGACGGGGTTTCACCGTGTTAGCCAGGATGCTCTCGATCTCCTGACCTCGTGATCCACCTGTCTCGGCCTCCCAAAGTGCTGGGATTACAGGCTTGAGCCACCGTGCCCAGCCAATTCCAGCTATTTACAAATACCCAGAATCAGCTGGGCATGGTGTAATACCAGCACTTTGGGAAGCCAAGGCAGGAGGAATGTTTGAGTCCAGGAGTTCAAGACCAGCCTAGGCACAATGGTGAGACCTGGTCTATACAAAAACCGCAAAAATTAGCCAGGTGTGGTGGCATGCACCTGTACTCCCAGCTATTCAGGAGGCTGAGGTAGGAAGAGTATTTGAGCCTGGGAGGCTGGGTCTGCAGTGAGCTGAGATCATGCCACTGTACTCCAGCCTGGGTAACACAGGGAGAACCTATCACAAAAAATAAAGTAAAATATATATTAAAGAAATAAGCAAGGCTGGGCACAGTGGCTCACGCCTGTAATCTCAGCACTTTGGGATGCCATGGTGGGCAGATCAACTTGAGGTCAGGAGTTCAATACCAGCCTGGCCAACATGGTGAAACCCCATCTCTACAAAAAATATAAAAATTAGCCGGGTGTGGTGGCATGCACCTGTGTGGTCCCAGCTACTCTGGAGACTGAGATGGGAGGATCGGTTGAGCCTCCAGGAGGTGGAGGTTGCAGTGACCCCAGATTGCACATTGCATTCCAACCTGAGTGACAGAGGAGAGCCTGTCTCAAAAAATAAATAAATAAAAAATAAGCCGGGCGCAGTGGCTCACGCCTGTAATCCCAGCACTTTGGGAGGCCAAGGCAGGCGGATCACTTGAGGTCAGGAGTTCAAGACCACTCTGGCCAAGACGGTGAAACGCTGTTTCTACTAACAATATAAAAATTAGCCGACCATGGTGGCGGGTGCCTGTAATCCCAGCTACTCGGGAGGCTGAGGCAGGAGAATTGCTTGAATCTGGGAGGCAGAGGTCACAGTGAGCCGAGATCATGCCACTGCACTCCAGCTTGTACTCAGTCTCAAAAAGACAAATACAAACAAAAATAAAGTAAAACATCTGGTAGTGAGGAAGCCTACAAGATCGCGAAAACTGAATCTTGAAATTCTGGCTAAGATTTTTCACATCCTTAGTCAAACCAAAACATGTTACCCAAGACATGAAGGACAATAATGTCTTGGGTACTTTCATTCATCCTCTTTCCCCACATCCAAAAAAGTGAAAACGAAAGTTAAATTTTACACAAGATACATCTTTCAAGAACAAGATAATAATATCACACATGAGATGAAAATGAAGGGGCATGGACTACAAAGCTTACCCGTTTGAGATGAATTGTTTTCAGTGTCACTGCACACTCAGATAAAGCCTGTGAAAAACAAGTTTAAGAATTTCTATATACTCAATTCTTGTTTTAGTGATCCAGCTCTTCTCTTTACTATCCTGGCCACTGCCAGGGAAATTCAAATAAATATTTCCAGAGAAATATTTAACTCCGGAGAAGGGATAGAGGAAGGAAAGGTAACAGGCAGGTGGACTAAGTGGGTTGAAGTAAAAAAAGGAAAAAAAACAGAAAAATACAAACTGTTGTTTTAATGCAGTACATTACAATTATGAAATCTAGCTTTTACCAGGTTGTGGGAAAGTGAGAAAGTGGAAATTGACATTAAGTATTCTGAAGATGAGATTTGGGGAAACTATCATACAAGGAGGATCAAGTTGCCATTTCATGCTCTTAATGATTAGGGAAAACCACTGGGTGCAAGTTTTAGAATTAAAGTAGTAGTAGGAAACTAATACTGAAACTTGAAAGAATGTTTGTATCAAATGTCCTTTCATGGTCCTAGAAAAAGTCAGGTGTTAAAGTTGAAGGAGCAGAATTTGTAAAATTCAGCAGTAGCATTGGGATTCAAAAGAATTCATAAAACTCCAGAAGGTATCATAAATCTAAAAAACTGAACCCTGATCTGAAATCACTAAATTAAAAAAAAATTCAATGAAACATAATATAATCAACCTGGCATTAAAGAAGAAATTGGGAATATATGAGAGCTACACAAGGTAAACAAAGATTCCTAGGTGCTTACCAATACTGTTTGTGCATCTGCCAGGTCAAAGGTTTGTTTTAAAGGTGCTAGGAAACATGCGGGGACAATGTGCTTATAAACAAAATCAGCAAATCCCACTGGTCCATCTTTACCTCCTGTCAAGAGAATTCAAATTTTCATCTTATATATAAAAGTAAGTCAATTAATTCATCACCAGGGAAAACCAACTCCCAGTTTCTCTCTCTGTTAGGGCTACATTCCATTTCATCTCTAAGAGTTTTATGAAAGAGTTTGGGAAATGAAGGTTAAGAAATAAAATCATCTTACCCCAGAGTTCTACCAACTTTGAAAGGATGATAAAACATGTTTTCTGTGCAATTGGATCTGGATATTCAACTGCTCCTTGAATAACAGTAACCAACACTCTTTCCACATTCTCTGCACCTGAGGAGAAAAACTTGTTTAAGTAATTTCCAAAATTAACTAGGAAAGCAACCTGAAGTTCTCTTTTCATATACTAATGTGTATGAAAAATCATTTACAGGTGGAATGGGAAAAATGAAGGGGGGGAAAAAAGCATTTACAGAGTTGCCAAAATCCCTTGATTTTTATTAACTGGGCACCTAAAGTTTAAACATTAAAGACTGAAAAATCAGCTGGGCATGGTGGCTCCTGTCTATAATTCCAGCATTTTGCGAGGCTGAGGAAGATTGCTTGAGCCCAGGAGTTTGACACCAGCCTGGGCAACATGGTGAGATCCCATCTCTACAAAAAATAAGCCCAGCACTGTGGCAAGTGCCAACAGTCCTGGCTACGCAGGAGGTAGAAATGGGAGGATAGCCCAGGAGGTGGAGGTTGCAGTGAGTCATGATCACACCACTGCACTCCAGCCTGGGCAACAGAGTGAGACCCTATCTCACAAATACAATTAAATTAAATTAAAAAAATAAAACACCGAAAAATAGTTTGCCTCTGGTATCTTGTTCCCTGAATTTCCTCCATTTATTTTATATTTCAAAATGGCAAATTTGCCATAAAGACTCAACTGTCGGGTCAATTCTGTAAGTAGCCATGTTATTTATATTGCTAAAGAACCAAATTTAAAAATATTGCATAAAGAAAAAGGGAACAGAATACAAATTAATTTTAGGTGCTTTACATAAAAGTGATCGATCCCCACCCTGAAAACAATAAACTGTCTTCCCATGGGACAACAAACTTCAAAATTTCTGTATTTACTTCAGTTTGCTCTTGGTCATACAGATGTACAACACTGACACAGACTTAAGCAGACTAATTAGACATGGCATGCGTCCCCACCTTGATTTGCTATAACTTCGCTCATCCCACTGCCTGTGACTGTTTGCAGGAAAGCAAAGTAACTCCTCCGCAACATCTGCTTCTCTAAAGCAGCAGACTGGTCATTTTCTTCTGCTGGCCGGAGCAGCACTTCAAAAATTGCATGAAGCAGGGGCATGAACATCTGTTGTAAAAATGGGGATACCTGTATCTGAAGATAAATAATCATTACTTCAGAAATTAGTAACAATACTAATATACAACTTAAAAAAATTATTTTACATAAAGCCTTTCTTTTCTATTTAGGATGCATACGTACATAATTCAGTTAGCAAATATCAATTTTAAGATAAAATCTATATAACATAAACATTACTAGGCCAGACGCAGTGGCTCACAGCTGTAATCCCAGCACTTTGAGAGGCTAAGGCATGTGAATCACCTAAGGTCAGGAGTTCAAGGCCAGTCTGCCCAACGTGGTGAAACCCCATCTGTACTAAAAATACAAAAATTAGCTGGGTGTAGTGGCGAGCGCCTGTAATCCCAGTCCCAGCTACTCAGGAGGCTGACACGGGAATTGCTTGAACCTGAGAGGTGGAGGTTGCAGTGAGTCAACATCGGACCACTGCACTCCAGCCTAGGTAACAGAGCAAGACTCCATTTCGGGGAGGGGGGGAACCTTAAAAAATATTACTAAAAGACCCAAGATCATTCAATTTAAACCCTTTCCTACAGATTAAGATTTAGGTTAAAATAATAGACATTTCACAATAAAATATTGCCATGGAATATTTTCAAAATTAAATTCTCAAAAACTGAATTGTTTTGCTAAACTACAAATCAGTTTATATGATTAAACTCTTAGGGGTTTTTTTTTTTGAACAAAGGTAAAAAACATCGTTTAATAACATGTTCTCAATGCTTGCTTACAAATGAACTCTTGAGTTTTATGAACTCTTGGGCAAATTCCTTAACTTCTCCATGCCTCAGTTTCCTCAACTATAATATATAATCCCTATCTTCTAGGGTTGGTATGAAAATCAAATGAGTAAATGTACAAAAAGTGCTTAGAACAGATTTTTGAACATAGAAAGTACTATGTAAGTGGCCAGGCGTGGTGGCTTATGCCTGTAATCCTAGCACTTATGGAGGCCGAGGCAGGAGGATCACTTGAGCTCAGGAGTTCGAGATTAGCCTGGCCAACGTGGGGAAATGCTGTCTCTACTAAAAGTACAAAATATTAGCCTGGTGTGGTGCATGCACCTATAGTTCCAGCTACTCAGGAGGCTGAGGCACAAGAATCGCTTGAACCTGGGAGGTAGAGGTTGCAGTGAGTCGTGACTGCGCCACTGCACTCCAGCCTATGCGGCAGAGCGAGACTATCTCCATAAAAAGAAAAAAGAACAAAAGAAGTACTATGTAAGTATTAACCACTTTTATTGGCCAGTTTAAATGTCCTACAGAAAACTGACTTTAATACATTGAATTACTTTTAACCCTTGCTTGGGTACCCAAATTATGGTGCTTCTTATTTCTTTAGACATTTAGTACTCAGTGTACTCTTTTTATATGCTCTTCTAAAACAGCCAACTAGTTGTTTTCTTTCGCTACACAAAGCATACAGGGTCTGTTTATATTCAGACATCTATTAAGCATGACCTATGTATCAGGCAGTGTGCCAAACAGCACAGATGATAAAAATTCATATGATCCATGATGCTCTCAAGTAATTCATTTAAAAAAAAAAAAAGAAAGAAACCCAAGGGCAAATCCAAAACATGTCTGAAGATAAGTACATCTGATCTTCAAGAGATTTTCAGAGCTCTGAAGGTTTGCGGTACCTTGAATTTGGCCGTAATCTGGTTGATAAGAGGAATGAACTCCTGGAGATCTTTTGCTTCACAATCTTTGAGCATATGTTCTGAAGCAGATGGGATGAATGGAAGGACTTCTTCCTCCAGGCAAATAATCATTCGATGAAGGAAAGTACGGACTCCACTTCTGAGAATATCCTTTTGCAAGGGACAACTGAGGGCTGGCAAGAATGTCTGTAAACAGTCCAGATAAACTTCGGAACAGCCACATTGTTTCACAGTCTGCTTGTTGCTGAAAGCTTTACTGGTTCGACTATGTAAGCAAAAATCAGGCAATCAGATGTAACTTTATTCTTTGAAAGCGTTATGGAGTATTCAAAAGCAACGCACAACAAATTACAAAATTAACAAAACTAAATAAGCAGACCTTTATTTTCCACATCACAATTACTTCTATCTTTAGCTAATATGGCTATTTGTAAACTACTGCTTCCAATTATCTTTCCAGAACAAAAGCTCAAATTAATTTAAATGAATGACACGGAGTTAATATAATCCTTCTGATGTGAGTCTACCTAAATGTTTTATTAAAATCCTATTGACTGGGCTGGCTATTGTGGCTCATGCTTCTAATCCCAGCACTTTGGGAGGCTGAGGCAGGCAAATCACTTGAGACCAGGAATTCAAGACCAGTCTGGACAACATGGTGAAAACCCGTCTTTACTAAAAATAGAAAAATTAGCTGGGTGTGGTGGCACACGCCTGTAATCCCAGCTACTTGGAAGCTGAGGCACAAGAATCACTTGAGCCTGGGAGGCAGAGGTTGCAGTGAGCTGAGATCACAACACTGCACTCCAGCCTGAGTGACAAAGCGAGACTGTCTCCCCAAAAAAAAGAAAAGAAAAGAAAGAAAAATCCTATTGACAAAGTGGACAGAAAAGAGAAAACAAATCCACTTATTATGACTAGGCTGTACTAGGTAATCTGCAAACTACTCATTTAAATTTAGAAAACCATCTTCAAAATTATTTATACAACTTTCTAATATCTAGCTCTTGTTCTTAAGTATATTATAGAACAATTTAACTTCTAATTAGCAATCTTTACAACTTTCATGCCATTGTTTATTGTTTGTCAACAAAAAGTATGGGTAGAGGGGGAAAAAATAGCTGCGTGGGTGGTCTTCAGGACACAATACAACTAAAGAGAAACCTTAGGCTCTTCTCTTCAAGGTAACCAAGATTAACCAAAGACATCCCGTCCCAATGTATCTTTAGTATATTAACTCTTTAGCTGATCCCCTTAAACACACAACCCATTTATACCAAAGAAGTCAGAGGGGTTAAAGATTTACAGCTGTCAAGGCAAAAATGCAAATGGTATGTAATCTATCCCCTTCTTCAACTGAATCTAACTGACTGGATTTGGAGGACAAAGATTTAGACAATTATGTGGACTATCCAACTGTGGAAACACAAATGTGTATGCCCACTAAACAAGTGGTTCTGTCTGTGTAGACACATGCACTTCACAATTTTAACTGTGATCACACTTACCTTGCAAATCCAACAGCATGGTTGAGACAGTCTGCTAGAGAGGCTTGCCTTTCTTCATCTTGTGCCAGCATCAACTTTTCTAACAGAATTTTAAACTTCTCCATTAGTGGAGTCAACAGATTCCTCATTAAGGCTTGTTTCCTTTCTGCTGGGTATTCACTATTAACAATCAGCACTCCAGCTGTCTCATAAATAAAAAGTTGATCATCGCTGCTCAGTAAGGACTGGTGGCCATTCTCCTAGAATGAAATTTAGTCTTACTAAAACTTTTTATTTTTTGAGTTCCTCTCATTTAATGAGAAAACGTGCATTAGGAACAGGAAATGTAATCTATCATACTAACTCATGTATCAAATACTTATAAAGACAAATTTTCTCCCAGGACCACAGAATGAAAAGAAAACTAAATTGGAGGTCAACAGATCATGGTTCTAATTCCAGCCCTGACAAGACTCTACAAATGATCATGTAAGATAATTGTTAAAGTTAGCTTTCTAACTTGTTTTCTTTTGTAAAGATCTTATTCATAAGATTGTTATGAGGCTAGGCTGCATGTGGTGGCTCATGTCTGTAATCCTAGCACTTTGAGAGGCCGAGGCAGGCAGATCACTTGAGGTCAGGAGTTCATGACCAGCCTGGCCAACATGGTGAAACACTGTCCCTACTAAAAATACAAAAAATTAGCTGGGTGTGGTGGCACACCTGTAGTCCCAGCTACTTGGGAGGCTGAGGCAGGAGAATTGCTTCAACCTGAGAGGTGGAGGCTGTAATAAGCCAAGACCATGCCACTGCACTCCAGCCTGGGCGACAGCCAAGACTCTGTCTCAAAAAAAAAAAAAAAAAAAAGTTCTAGAGGGCTACCTACACTTCTTTTAAATAATTAAGTAATAAATACATAGTAAAGAATTATTTTGCATGTGTCTGTGAGGCTGTTTCCAGAAAAGATTAGTTTGTCCAAGTAGACCAGGTGGGGAAGACCTGCCCTCAGTGTTGGCGGGTACCATCCAATTGACCAGGGGCGCTGAGAGAACAAATACATAAGGCGAATTGGTCTCTCTCTGAAAGCTGGACAGACTTTTCTTCTGCTGCCTTGAACATCAGAGATTTGACTCCGCAAAAGTGCATTACACACAGCATTAACTGTGTGTGTAAACACTGTGCATGTACACAAGAAAGGTCCTTTCTGTACATCTGCATCTGTGAAACATAAAATTTCTTGTGATCTCAGTTCTTTGGGTGACTGCATATGTTGTAGTGACCCATTGCCATTTTTTATCAATTTCCTCAAGACTTAGGTTGTCTGTCATGGTTATTTCAGATAAGTGCAGTTATAAAACTGAGTGGCACACAATTACTAACCATAGTGATATGCCCTTTCACATTTTGCTTTCTGATCTATTTCTTTATGAATACAGTTTGTCTGCTCCTGTTTTACCCATGTAACTGTCATTTTTATAACTGAGTGCTTATACTTGCAAAAGCGTATGTTATTACTGCCTATTTTATTGTGTAAAGTGGACTATGAAGTGCTGTCATGTTTTTACATGTTTCTCAAATACATTCCCTTTTAAAAATGTAAAGCAATGTCTTTCAAATAATTTTTTTAAATTACTTTTCCAGGATTATATTTTAAGATTTTGATCTTTCGGAATTGTGGTTTTTAGGATTTCAGGATTTTAACGCTTGGGATTATGGCCCAATTCCAACGCCAAAATACTCAGATTGACTAGAACTTAATTTTTTTTTTACCCTAAGTCTGAAATGACACGGAAAACCTTTGATCTAGCAGTAGCAGCTGCTAAGAATGGCTTAAAATACAATTATAGGACTAAACAGAATAATTTAGAAGTTGAATTTTTTTCCTCAATTTTATTTTCTTTTCATTTAAAAAATTTTAATATACTTTTCATTTTAATTTAACAGCGAGCTCATCTTTAATTAATTTTTTCTTCTTCATAAAATGCTTCAACATTTTAACAATATACCTACCCCATGCTGCCAAATTGATCTGTCAACTCTTGATTCCTATGTTTTATTTACTATGTCAACAGAATTTTGGTAAATAGAACTGATCTTTGCACATACACCTCCCTCCACCACCTGTTTTTTTTTAAATGCCCACAAAGGTAAACCTAATGGCATGTGTGGCTTAAATGATTTTTGGGTAAAATATCTTGAAGAGACAGATACTTACAGGTGGAGAAAGCTCTAATAAATCTTGTATTCTATTCAAAATATCCTCAATGAAAGGATTCATTTGCTTACTGAAAACAGCAAAAGGAAAATCACAATTAATAACAGTGCTCAAAACAGTGCTAAAATACCAAATTCCCCTTTAAGACAGAACTAAAAAAAAGTTCAGTTGTAGGCTAGTCACTTCTGATTAAGATTAGCTATGGTTAATTTTAAAATTACCTTTATCTGCTCTGTAGTGATAAGATTGTCAAAATGACTTACAATCTTATAAGCCTAATAAGGAGTAGTTTTCATTCCCCAAAAATGGTACTAGTAAAGAATAATACAGGCCAGGTGCAGTGGCTCACTTCTGTAAACCCAACACTTTGGGAGGCCGAGGTGGGAAGACTGAGCTGAAGAATTTGAGACCAGCCTGGACAATGCGGTGAGACCGATTCTACAAAAAATACAAAAATTAGCCGGCCACTGTCACATGCCTGTAGTCCCCAGGTGCTCCGGGGGCTGAGGTGGGAAGATCACCTGAGCCTGAGGAGGTTGAGGTTGCAGTGAACTAGGATCAAGCCACTACACTCCAGCTTAGGCGATAGCGTGAGACCCTGTCTCAAAAAAATAACAATAACAACAAAAAATAATAAAAACTTTTAGTATTGAACTAAGTACTTGCCTGAAGAACAGGAAAGGAAGTGGCAACATAAAATGGGGGCTGGGTGCAGTGGCTCATGCCTGTAATGCCAGCACTTTGGGAGGCTGAAGACGGTGGATCATCTCAGGTCAGGAGTTCAAGACCAGCCTGACCAACATGGTGAAGCCCCATCTCTATTAAAAATGCAAAAAATTAGCCGGGTGTGGTGATGGGCACCTGTAGTCCTGGCTACTCGGTAGGCTGAGGTGGAAAATCGCTTCAACCCAGGAGGCAGAGGTTGCAGTGAGTCAAGATCACGCCATTGTACTCCAGCCTGGGCAACAAGAGTTAAATTCCATCTCAAAAAAAAAAAAAAAAAAAAAATAGAGGGGGACATCTACCTGACAAAGCATGACTTGACTTGAACAGGAAGAACCAAATCTACCATAGGCACTTGGAAAATAATTGATATGTCTACTTTTTTTCCATTTCCATCTTCATTTTATTTTATTTTTTTGAGACAGAGTTTCACTCTTGTCGTCCAGGCTGGAGTGCAATGGTATGATCTCTGCTCACTGCAAACTCTGCCTACTGGGTTCAAGCGATTCTCTTCCCTCAGCCTCCTCCCGAAGCTGCCTCAGCCTTCCATTAGCTGGGACTACAGGCACCCACCACCACGCCCGGCTAATTTTCTGTATTTTTAGTAGAGACCGGGTTTCATCATGTTGGCCAGGTTAGTCTCGAACTCCTGATCTCAGGTGATCCACCCACCTCAGCCTCCCAAAGTGCTGGGATTACAAGAGTAGGCCACTGCGCCAGCCCTCCATCTTCATTTTAAATTCAGGAGGTTTGTTACATGGGCATATCATGGGATGCTGAGGTTTGTGCTTCTACTGATCCAATCCCATCACCCAGGTATTGAACACAGTGCCCAACAGGAAGTTTTTCAGCACTTGTCCCACTCCCTCCCTCAACTGTCTTTTCTCCCAGCTTTATGTCTGTGTGTACCCAAGATTTAGCTCCCACTTATAAGTGAGAACATGTGGCATTTTTTTGTTTCTGCATTAATTTGCTTAGATTAAAGACCTCCAGCTACATCCATGTTGCTGCAAAGGACATGATTTTGTTCTTTGTTATGGCTGTTTAGTATTTCATGGTGTATGTGTGCTACATTTTTTCTTTTTTTGTGAGACTGAGTCTTACCCTATCACCCACGCTGGAGTGCAATGGCACGATCTTGGCTCATTGCAACCTCCATCACCCAGGTTCAAGCGATTCTCCTGCCTCAGCCCCCTGAGTAGCTGGGATTACAGGCACCCACCACCATGCCTGGCTAATTTTTTGTATCTTTAGTAGAGATGGGGTTTCACCACGTTGGCCAGGCTGGTCTTGAACTCCTGACCTCGTGATTGGCCTCCCAGAGTGTTGGGATTATAGGCGTGAGTCACCACACCCGGCCTACATTTTCTTTATCTAATCCACCACTGATGGGCACCTAGGTTGATTCCATGTCTTTACTATTGTTTTACATCTATTCAGTAACTTAAAAAATAACGTTAGCTGCAATTTTATACTTACTTGAGAGATTTGACAAATCTAGAAAACAGGTAAGCCGTCCTGCTCCGAACTTTTGCACTGGAATGCCGCAGACCTCTATGATCTAAGAAAGCCATCTAAAGAAGGAGACACTTTTACTATTTCTGCACTTTTTCAGGGGTTTTGTTGCTATTGTCATGCTACATTTTTGTTCACACCGAATTTTACATCTTAGCTCCTAAAAGGCAGGAACCAGGAATACACAAGCAATTCTAAACTACACACAAACAGTCCCTTGAGAACTTGTTTTAGTTAATTGACTAATTGGGCACAAACTATCCATTTAAAAGAAATGGAGGAGGGGTTACTTTCAGTGTGTGCCAAGCATTTCTGAGAGGTTCTGATTCTGAGAAAAGTTATAGACAGAAAAATACAATGCTATCAAGTCATTAGCTGAAATCCATGTAAAGTAACAAAAATCCAGAGTACTTACTAGTACACATGGAATGTGCTGAGGTTCAACTGTGAAAAACTTTTCATATCTAACAACAGTTTCGAAGAACTCCAACGTCACAGATGTATGCTGATAGGAACTGACTCCTGATGTTACCAGCTAGAGCAGGAAAAAGTTAAGAAACCTCTTCTTATTTATTGCAACATCAAAATGCCCCAGTATTAACATATACTAAGTTCTAACAAGGAACTCCCATTAGCTTATACTGAAAACAGAAATTTATGGTCAAAATTATCTTCAGTATACTTACAGTTCGCATCATATCCTGCAAAGCACTAGCTTTTGAAACATCACCTGAGAAGTGAGCACCATGAGATACTGGAAGAGCTTCTGCCAACATATACAGCAATCTTATTGCTACTTCAACTTCCATAAACCGTGTAGTCTGCCAGTTCCTACCAAGGTATAATATGTCAGTGAGATTTAAAGATAAATTTTTCATACAGCGAATTATGCACAGGGTAAGACACCAACAAAAGTCTTTTAATTATTAAAAGTCATAGCAATTGTTAACTTTCCCAGACAATATAATATATATCACAAAGGTAGAAAGGATCAAGAGAAATCAAGAAGACACTTCATTGTTTCCAGAGATACACATAAGATCTCAATAAGTAACATAGATTAGTAAGTCATATGAATCATTTCTTTTGACCCATATCAAAGAGCAAAAGAAAGAAGTAGGCTTGTTACAAAAGGACAAACTTACTGCAGTGTAGAACTAAAAACTCTGCGAACAGAGGCCAGCAGTAACTCTGGGGAAACTTGAGCAAGCCTGTCCAACAGTAACTTCAGTTGTTTTCTATATTCTACAAACATGGCTTCATCTTCACCCTATGATACAGGTTAAAATCCTCATTTAAAAAATTTAGGGTTGATGGGTGCAGCAAACCCCATGGCACATGTATATCAATGTAACAAACCTGCACATTCTGCACACGTACCCCAAAACTTTAAGTATAATAATAAAAATAAATAAAAAACTTAAAAGACCTTAAAATTCATGTAAATATCCAGTTCTGTATTTTTCTGCATTTACACATTTTGTACTTTTATTTTTTGTCACTATTTATATAGAAAACTTACTATGCTTAATAACTTCTCCCCTCTAGCTCACAAATAAGTACTTCTGCACATAGCCATAGGCCTCAAAAGCCTAGAGCCAGAAATAGTCTAAGAAGGTTAAAGACAATAGTCTAGCACTAGAATGGGCTTTGAAATCTTTGCACCTTATTTATTCTTATAAGTCAATATCCACTGTAAAAAGTGGTAATACTGTGGTATAACTGGAGATATTAAATGTTAGGAGGCTGGCACATCCCAAGTGCACAGTGTGTTGGTCATCACCACCATTATCCTTTTACAACTCTAAGTTTTTCAATGCCTCAAGTGGGGGAATAAAACATTTTAGAACAAAGCTTGGCAGCGAATACCATGACTGAATACCTAGAAAGCACCAATGGCCCTTGTCTGATGGGAAGCTGACCCACTCACAATCTTGAAAAAGACTTTTAACTGGAACAAGTCTAGAGTGCCTCATTTCCACTCTACCAATACAGTCTTGTGACTGGAGTTCCTCATTCTTACAAAATATAAAATGAAATATGATCACCAATAATATTATCAATATTTTACTACGTTCAGTGCTACAGATTATTTGTAAAAGGGCTGTTAATGGGACAGGTGTAGTGGCTCACACCTGTAATCCCAACACTTTGGGAGGCTGAGGCAGGCAGATTACTTGAGGCCAGGAGTTTGAGGCCAACTTGGCCAACATGGCGAAACTCCATCTCTACTAAAAATACAAGAATTAGCCGGACATGGTCGCACGTGCCTGTAATCCCAGCTACTCAGGTGGCTGAGGCACAAGAATCACTTGAACCCAGGAGGCAAAGGTTGCAGTAAGCCCAGATGGCACCACTGCACTCCAGCCTGGGTGACAAGACTCTGTCTCAAAGAAAAAAAAGGGGGAGGTGGTTGTTAATGGATAAAATATCAAAAATGAAGGATTAAGAGGCTTCTATTAATTTAACCCAAGGTTGGTGTCAATATAAACAGACTAATTTTCAAGAACTTCAAGTTTTAAAGGGCCCCGAAACAATAAAAACTTGAAATATTAATTTGATATAAGTAAATAATAAAATTAAAACTCCTTTCTCCTCAACAAAAAAAATTCTTACCTCATTTTCAAAGTTATATTCTTCATCGTAAGTCAATTTTTTCATAACGGCCAACATGATTGCCTAAGAATAAAATTGAGAATAAAAGAGTTTTTGTCAGTCTCCTTCTAATTTGATATAATTTGAAATTAAGCTATATTTCAAGGCAAATTATAGACTAAGAATCTACCATTGGTTTAAAAGAAGCATAAAGTCAATTACCTCTACATTAGCTTTTTGCTGATCCGAGAGCACTGTAAGCTGTTAAAAAGTAAGCAATAACTTATTAGGTTTTCTAAAGTTGTACCTGCATATCAGAACATTTTTCTAACCAATTAAGACCTTTTTTTTTTTTTTTTTTGAGACAAGGTCTTGCTCTATTGCCCAGGCTGGAGTGCAGTGGCACAGTCATGACTCACTGCAACCTCCAAATCCCTGGCTCAAGAGATCCTCCCACCTCACCATCCCACAGGAGGGTGGGACCACAGGCACTTGCCACCATGCTTGGCTGGTTTTCTTTTTATTATTTATAGAGATGGAGTCTCCCTATGTTGTCCAGGCTGGTCTCAAATTCCTGGCCTCAAACAATCCTCCTCCTCCCTTACCAAGTGCTGGGATTACAGGTGACAGCCATTATGCCCGGCCTCTAATCAATTAAGATATTTGAAAACATGCACCAAACTTTTTTGGAGGGCAGTTTAGCAGCAGCTGCCTATATTTAAAATGTACCTAACCTAACTTAAGATCAAGTAATGCCACTTCTAGTAAGTAACTTGACATGTAGACAAAGACACCTACAACATATTCTGCAAAAAAGGTTTTTAAACAAAGCGAAACAAGCCTACAAAACCATTAGGAGTTGTACAATGGGATTACCAGTAGTGATCATACCTTTCCACACTGCTGCATAAAATTTCTTAAAATATACATAAAGATAGATGTTATGTTTACTACAACAAAACAGAAACTAAACGCATTTGGGAAGGTATTTTAAGCTTGACTTGATTCAATTAATTCAATGTAAATATACAGAAATGGCTCTTTCCATTTCTGGAATGGAACATCCAATGTCATGTTGATAAGTCACTAATTCTTTTAATTGCTAAATGCTATAATATGGAGACTAACACCACCTACAAGTTCTTTCTGGAAGTGGGGGACACTTTAATCATAAAAAATTGTTGCTGGGCTTGGTGGTTCACACCTGTAATCACAGCACTTTGGGAGGCTGAGGTAGGTGGATCACCTGAGGTAGGGAGTTTGAGACCAGCCTGACCAACATGGAGAAACCCTCTCTCTACCAAAAGTACAAAATTAGCTAGGCGTGGTGGTGCATGCCTGTAATCCCAGGTACTCGGGAGGTTGAGGCAGGAAAATCACTTGAACCTGGGAGGTGGAGGTTGTGGTGAGCTGAGATCGCACCATTGCACTCCAGCCTGGGCAACAACAGCAAAACTCTGTCTCAAAAATAAATAAATAAATAAATAAATAAATAGTTCATGAGAAATGAATGATGTACATGTAAATTAAAATAACAGACCATGCTTATGAAAATTTCAACAGTATTCACAAAGACAGGTTCAAAATAAAAAAATAACCTAAACCTATAACTACCTCTGAAGCTGGTTAGTCTACTGAATTTAGAACCTGAAACTATTTCCTGGCCAATTCTTTTTTTTTTTAAGATGGAAATACATTAGTATTTAACAGTAAGTATCTTTTAGGTAGTAGAATTATGGGTATTTTCTCATTTTTAATTTTCCATATTTTCCACTTCTCCATGGCTCCTTTGTATTATTATGTACTGAGCAAAAAGAATAAAACAAAAACTTACCTGTTTCAAAATATGAAGATAATCATAACAAAATCCAATAATATTAGAAGAAATATCGTCATCCTCATGAATTAGTAGCTGCAACATCAGTGCCACTTTTGTTTCAATAGCTTGTAGTGCCTCTTGAGCATTCTTAATATCCCCATTCTTAATTAATTTACTCCAACTAACTATTAATGACTGTCCCATTCCGTTTACCAGCTTAGAAAATCTGGCCAGGAAGTCAACATCTTCTTCCTATAAGCAATCAAGACACATTTCTGTTTAAAACTGCGTGCCCAAGCTAAGAGGAAAAACTGAACTTTAGTATGAATCAAGTGCTAATTACAGGATTCAATTTTAAAGTGACATTATATATTTAACAATTCCAGGCTGGGCATGGTGGCTTATGCCTGTAATCCCAGTACTCTGGAAGGCCAAGGTGGGTGGATCACCTGAGGTCAAGAGTTCAAGACAAGCCTGGCCAACATGGTGAAACCCCGTCTCTACCAAAAAAGTAAAAAATTGGCCGGGTGTAGTGGCGTGTGCCTGTAATCCCAGCTACTCGGGAGGGTGAGACAGGAGAATCACTTGAACCCGGCAGGTGGAGGTTGCAGTGAGCCAAGACTGCCACTGCACTCCAGCCTGGGCAACAGAGCGAGACTCCATCTCAAACAACAAAACAAAACAAAAAATCTCAATTCCACTATGAACAAGTTGTGTCAGTATCTCCTGAGTTTGTGCGAAATGTGCAATTGCAGGCTTTCAAGTTTAAGAACTGGTATAACCTATTTTCTAAGGAGAATGCTACTGACAACATTTTGGCTAGATGCAGTGGTTTATATTATAATCTCAAGGAGAGTTTATAACATTTAGAAGAAAAAAAAAGCTAACATTATATTTAACTTAGTACCTATCCCAGTTTGTTCTAACAACTTTACATACAAGTTTTTATATAAATTTACCCACCTGGTCAATGCTGAAAAACCCAGCAGACTGTAATACTTGACACAAAGATTCTACTAGTTTCATTTTATCAACAGGGTCCATTCCTTTATTTACAACTTCAAATAAACAGTCACATGCTTCTTCCCGTAGAACTTCTATTGACATATGACCTAGCAGCATATTTATAAACCTGGAATGGGAAAATAAAATTGTTGTAACATTTCCAAAGTCATGAGTTTTAGATACTGTATTTTACAAGTTTATGCTATAAAAATAATAGGCATACTTACCTATCATTGGCTATAAGGGATAAGTCTATCCAAGAGACATAAGCCCCAACTACTTCAAGGCACTGACATGTCACTTCAGAATTAGTATACTGATAATTTTGTAATATTTGGTACCATGATTCCACCAGATTTGGAATGCACTGTTCCCTCATGGTATCTTTTATGAGAGTATTCCTACGAGCCTCCTAAAATACAAAACGCCAAATGCACACATTACCTTACAAAATAATGTTTGATAGCTGAATATACTTGCACAGAGTAAACGTTCAGGCTTGTTAACACATTCCCTACCAGTATTTCCTATTTACCAGCTCTAAGCTCATATCCTGTGATTCTTTGTATTTCCTCTTTCTGTTCTACTCCTCAGTGTCAATTTCTTAGTAAATACAAACTATAAATAAGCATTGCTTAGAAATCTTAAGCATATTTTAAGGTATTTCTCAATACAGTAACAAAGTACTTATACTATGTGATGAAGAATACAGAAGCAGCAACATTG
This sequence comes from Rhinopithecus bieti, assembly GCF_001698545.2. Lineage (NCBI taxonomy): Eukaryota > Metazoa > Chordata > Mammalia > Primates > Cercopithecidae > Rhinopithecus > Rhinopithecus bieti. The sequence continues at coordinate 459,097 of NW_016803302.1, forward strand.
ACAACTCCTAAGCAATGCTTCTTCCTTGCTCAGGGACTATACAGCAGTATTAAATAGAGACTACCTTTCTCAACAGATTCATAAAAGAAAATCAACTTGTGTATGTCGCTATGGTATTTGCCTAGTTAAAAAAAATTCAGGCTGGGCGCAGTGGCTCATGCCTGTAATCCCAGCACTTTGGGAGGGCAAGGCGGGCGGATCACCTGAGGTTAGGAGTTTGAGCCCAGCCTGGCGACACCCCAGCTCTACAAAAAATACAAAAATTAGCCAGGTGTGGTGGCATGTGCCTATAATCCCAGCTACTTGGGAGGCTGAGGTGGGAGAATCGCTTGAACCCGGGAGGCGGAGGTTGCAGTTAGCCAAGACTGCACCACTGCACTCCAGCCTGGGCAACAGAGAAAGACTCCGTCTCAAAAAAAAAAATTAACATAATACTTTAATTTCAATATACCTCTGGAAAAAAAATAACCAAGTTTGAGTTCCTTCATAAAATACAATCCAAAACATTAGGTAAATTTATAATTATATAACTTAAGAAAGTTTACCTCAAGAAACCTTTCTGCTCCTTTTAGTATGTGCCCATTATCTCCTACAAAACTTAACATTAAATATAAAAAATCCATGGTTACTTGCCTCTGATGTATGCACCACATCACGATCCACCAACTCTGAATCAATAGCCATGAGGATTCGCAGGTACAGATCTACTCCCCTTGGATTTAGGTCCACTACTGAGAGAATGTCAAAAAAAAACTTGGGCCACTTAGTGAGATACTCTGTAACAAAAAGCAAGGCGAAGACTTGGGCGGCTTTATTTCGTATAAAGGTCTTCTCTGGTTGGGGATTCAGCATCTGACAGAAAAACAGTCCATAAAATTAAATGTAAATTGAAAAGACCCAGAAACATGTTGTCTTATTAAAAGGCAAAGCTTCATCAAATGTCAACATGGCCCAGATAAACTATGCAACAAATATTCTTCAAAATTATTTCGATAATTATGATTATCAAAATAATCAAAAGTATTTAAGTGATTGGACAGATGAAGAACAATTAAATGAACCATTAAAGGCTGTAATGGTTATTCCTCATTCTTACACTTTGACAGAAAAGTTTCATGTGCAGAGTTTTAATAGTTCCTATCATTTCTTCTAAGAAAAAAAATTGTTTTTCTTCTATCTACTTGCTCTTTAAGGAAAATAAAAACTCTAGCTACACAACTGCTTTACATGTTAAGATTAGCTAAAATTAACTGAAAAGAACTCAACTGGCCCTTTATAAAGGGCTCTTGTGGAGAGGCTGTCCAGGAGGGCTCATCTTTAAGAGCCAAACAGAAAGCAGAGTTTGTCAAGTAGTTAAAAACAACTACATTTTAAAACCAAAGTTTCCACAATGTGTCATGGAAGCTATGACCATTTCAGTCATTGATATAATATTAAATTATTGCTAAACTCCCACTTCCATGATCTTTAAAACCAGCACCTTTTAAAAAAGCTACAAAATCAAATGGAGGAACACTGATCAAAATCTTTGAGGTAAAGTTCTAAACTCTTGGAAAAACAAGTTTAAATATCTAGTAATTTGAGGTACTGAATGAAATTACGATTTTACCTGAGCTTGCAGCCATGATATGAGCGTCTCCCTAATTAGTTGTTGTTGAACAGTGGTTAGTTCTGAGTATCTGTTCAAAATAGAGAAGAAAAAGAATAATGGCTATATTTGGTATCTATAGTTGTGAAAAATAACAGCCTCAAATATTTAAAAGAGAAAATTTGTATAGCTCTCAATTATCTAAAAAGTTTCCTAACATAAACTGATAATGCCACTCATCACTGCTTTACAGATAAGGACGAGAGTGGCAGGTAGGATATCAATGTCAATCTTTAATTTGTGATTCTATTCATGTTGAAACGAATGACAGCTACACAATTTTTCGAAAGAAAATATGTTTTGTGGTCTGTGATCTACAGAATAAACCAACAGGTTGAACTAGGAATCCTCTCAGTACTGATTTGTTATTTGGATTAATTAGTAAGTCAGAGATTCTGAACACAAGTGCCCATGCAGTCACTTAACTCTAAGAGACAGCTGTCGTGTAGAAAAACAGGCCTGGTGTTACCAGATATTCTGACTTTTCCAGAAAAGCTGGAAATCTACATTTTTCTGTGAAATGTCTGGATTTTCATTTTTTTTTTTTTTTTGAGACAAGCTGTTGCTGTGTTGCCCAGGCTGAAGTGCAGTGGCACTATCATGGCTCACTGGAGCCCCAACCTCTTGGCCTCAGCTTCCCCAGTAGCTGGGAATACAGAAGCAGGCAGCCACGCCTGGCTAATTTTTTAAAAAAATTTTTTGTAGAGATGAGGTCTCACTATGTTGCCCAGGCTGGTGTCAAACTCCTGAAGTTCAAACGATCCTCTTGCCTTGGCCTCCCAAAGTGCTGAGATCATAGGCATGAGCCACTGCGCCCAGCCTTGGATTTTTATATGTAACCAACAAACTCAGCACTTTTTTAATTTTTGAGATGGAGGCTTGCTGTCACCCAGTCTGGAGTGCAGTGGTGTGATCCTGGCTCACGGCAACCTCCACCTCCCGGGTTCAAGCAATTCTCGTGCCTCAGTCTCGAGTAGCTGGGATTACAGGTGCATGCCACCACATCTGGCTAATTTTTGTATTTTTCATAGAGATGGAATTTCACCATGTTGGCCAGGCTGGTTAGTCTCAAACTCCTGACCTCAAGTGATCCACCGGCCTCAGCCTCCCAAAGTGCCGGGATTACAGGTGACAGCCACCGCGCCTGGCCAACTCAGCACTTTTGAAACACTCTGGGATACATCAAAACATATCTATGACCTGGATATAACATATACACTGTCAATTTATAACCTGTATTATGGTTTCCTTAAGGAAGAAAAACATTAAATTAAAAAAATGACCTCTCCCTGCAAATCTCAGAGTCAAAACAGTGAGAAAAGCCTTACTTGTATTTAACTTGATGTTCCAGTACTTGAAAGCAGAAAAACTTCACATGATCATCACTGAAAAGGAAAAAAAGAAAATGAGATAAGCAGAATATGAACTGAGGGAAAGAAATCGAAGGCAAAATAGTAATGAGTAACACAGCAGAAAAGTTTCTCAAACTAGACCTTTGGCTTGTTTCATACTTACTGGTCTCATTTTATGACGTTAAAATCCATTTACTTAAAAAGCTATGAGAACTTTAAATATTATACAATATTTAAAATTTCCGTTATCTCTGACAAGCAAAAAATTACCAAAATATTAAGATGCACCTTGAATACACTGCTTTGTAAACAGCAAACCATCCCCCTAAATTCCAGATATTAAGATTCCTGGAACAACCCCTTCATTTTACAGTAACAGGTTAGGTGTAAAATGACAAATGGTAGAACAGCCAGAGTCTGAGTGAAAGTAGAGATGGTCATCCAAGTCCTGCTTAAAATTAAACCCCAGTAGTTCTACTGTAGCCAAATCCAAAACAAGCAGGGCCACATGGACTGTCAGTCCAGCTTCAAAGTTTCATATAGTAAACTAAATTACAAATATGGTACCCTTGCTTATAAGATGGGGGCAAAAGTTAACACACTAATTACCCACTTCCAACTGTCTTTCTAGGGGAGTGACAGAGTTGCAGTAAGCCAGCTATAAACACTGACAAAGATCCTTTAGAGACCAACAATCTGCCAATGAAGTGAGTATAAAAGAGTTCCTATTTCTGTAAAAAGTTAGTTGAATGCTTTAGAAAGATTTCATAGAAAGCCACACTGCAGAAGGAAAACATCTGTATATATTTGACATGGCCTACATAACCAGAAAACTCGAGAGGCAGGGACAAATATCTTAAAAATCTATGGATCGTCAATCATTGTACAGAGACCCACGCTTGAAATTGTAGAGGATGGGTTATAGGTGTGACCAACCTACAAATAAAGTAAATGCTAGTCAGTATACAAAGATAAAGACTGTGGTCCAATATCAAAAGTTTGGTCACTGAATGATTATATACCTTAAGTTAAAATTAAAAAGTAAGATATAGGCCAGGCGCGGTGGCTCACGCCTGTAATCCCAGCACTTTGGGAGGCCAAGACGGGCAGATCACGAGGTCAGGAGATCGAGACCATCCTGGCTAACATGGTGAAACCCCGTCTCTACTAAAAAAAAAATTACAAAAAAATTAGCCAGGCATAGTAGTGGGCACCTGTAGTCCCAGCTACTCAGGAGGCTGAGGCAGGAGAATGGCGTGAACCCAGGAGGCGGACCTTGCAGTGAGCCTAGATCGCGCCACTGCACTCCAGCCTGGGCAACAGAGTGAGACTCCATCTCAAGAAAAAAAATAATAATAATAAAATTAAGATATATGTCATTTACAATAACTTTCTTTACCAATGTTTTAGAAAAGCAGTTATCACTCTCAATCATAAGATAAGGAAGTTTTTTCTGCACTTTATTCCAGCTGGGATCTGGTGACAGGTACACAATATATGGCAAAGGATGGTTTTACTGAAAAGTTAATTCTGAAATGGCCAAACTGTTGGTTTACTGCTTTTCTCATTTCTACATGGAATGACTATATGTTAATGACTTTGCAAAAAAAAAAAAAAAAAGTCATAAAATGTTTTTATGAAACACTTTCCAAATACAGGTAAATTTAACAGTCCTGTCATGCCCATAGAAATTTAAATTGTCATGCAAATTTTGTTTTAATTACCTATATGTCCTCTGGGCTAGAGCTTCTGCACACACCTGCCAGGCATCTGGGGAAATCTTTAACTGCTCAAAATAGGCCAGGGCCTGTAAGATTGCAAAACAAAAAAATGCATTTTAGAATAAACAATCTCAATGCCCTGCTAATACTAAACAAAATATTCTGAGAGTTGCAAACTTGTAACAAGTCAGCAAACTTAATAGAAAAACAGCTAAAACATTAAATACAGGCTTCCAAACATATGCAACTTAGGGGTCATTCCTAAAAATAGGTTAAATAAATATAAATTCCATCAGTTAGATAATCAAACCTGTTTTTTTACAGCAGCAACAACACAAAAATGCCCCGCAGACTTCACTGGGTTATTATGAAGAATGAGAGCAAGTGCTTTGTCAACTGCCATACTACTGAGAAATTGCAGAGGATGAGTTAAGGGTGTGATCATATTATAATATGCAATTATAAAATGGCATATAAAGGGCACTTTTCCTATTTAATAGCACATCTGCTATTAAAGCGGTGATTATAAAAGATAAAACATACTGTGTACCTTATCTGATCTACTGTTACAGAAAAGGAGAGTATTTCAAGTCTTTAATTATACCATGTAAGTTTCCTAAAGAGATTAAAATTAGAGTACAAATTAAAACTAGAGTACAAAATTAGAGTACAAATGCATGATACGAATTTTGAAAAATATTAAGTAACTGAAAAGGTCAAAGCTTGAGGAAGTTTCTTATCTCTAAGTTTATGAATTCAGGGCCTTGTAATTGCAAGTAACAGTGCCAACAAGGAGTAAGAGTACTCTAGAATGGATGCAGCACAAAGTCCATATGCTCTCTACCAAACTGTTGGGAAAATGGGAGTTACTTCAGGCACTCTTCCCATCAGCATGTTGCACCAGATGCAGGTTTCACACATGGCAATGGACAAATAGTAGTGAACATCTTGTGAAAAGTATCTCCAACAGACAAGAAAATTGCACATCAACTGGAAACACTGCTACATGATTTGACACCAATTATGTACTGATACAAAACCTGACATGAGGTAAAAGAAACATAAGCCTTAGAGAAACCTAATTTCAATTGGTAAATATTTTTAAAACAGTGGTGTCTCCCACTAGTTATGAAATCAGTTTATGGGTCCTGAACAATTTTTAAAAATGAAATAGAGAATGTTAGATATTCTATACTGTACCCTAGCAAGAATATTACTTTCTGTAACTTGTTTTAGTTATTTATGTGTATATGTACATATAAATATATACACACACACTGGGTCATCAAGATGTAAAGTTATTTTTTTCTTTGGGTTACAGATCAAAGCCACTGTACTTATACTTAGGTGATAGTTTCCTATACTATGTAACTGTATGAATGAGGGAATGGGTTTTCATACATGGTCTTAATGGCTGCTCCCACTGACAGAACACCAGGTAAATGAAGGTGATTAGGTGAAGATCACCAAATATAATATTAAATATGTGGTATAACAAAAAAATACATTTGGGCTTTGCAGCCAGTTGCTGGCTTAGAGCTCTTAAAACTCTTGGGATTTCCCGAGCAACAGGACTATCTTTTGTAATTTATAATGAGCCCCTTTGTGCCAGGCACAGCAGTTCACACCTATAATCCCAACACTCTGGGAGGCCAAAGTGGGAGGATCACTTGAGGCCAGCAGTTCAAGACCAGCCTGGGCAACATAGTGGGACCCTGTCTCTACAAAAAATTTAAAAATTAGCCAGGAGTGGTGACGTGCACCTACAGTCCCAACTACTTGGGAGGCTAAGGTGGAAGGATCGCTAGAGACTTCGAGGTCAACAGAGCTTATGTTAATGAGGTAACTTGGTGTGGGAAACCTAGACAGCCTGAGGAGAGGGCTGGTTACCAGAAAGATCAATTGATTAGAGTGTTGGAAATTTAAGCCCTAACTACCAATCCCTGGGAAGGGGAGAGGGGACTGAAGATTCAACTCTATAAAAACTCCTGAACTTCCAGGTTGGCAAACACATCGAGATGCTGAGAGGTTGGTGTTCCTACAGAGGACACAAAAGCTCTGTGCCCCTTCCCCTATACTTTGCCCTATGCATCACTTCCATGTGGCTGCTCATGAGGTGTATCCTTCATAATAAATCAGTACAAGTCAGTCAACTGTTTTTCTAAGTTCTGTGGGCTACTCCATCATTAGAAATATGACAGGTTCTGGACTCGACTGGTGTCTTAAGTGGGGGCGGTTTGTAAGACTGAGCCCATAACTTGTGGGATGTGATGCTAATCCTGCTAGTGTCAGAGCTGAATTGATTTGTAGGACAACCAGTTGGTGTCCACAGAATCAGAGAGTTGGTTGTTGGTACTGGAAAACAGCCCAGAGTAAATAATGTCTCTCTTTAGAAGTTAAGACTATAAGAGCACAGGCAGCTATAAAAGATATTACTGGCTTAGTTGTTTCTAACAGCAGTCCATGAAACACAGGGTTTCCTTTAGGAATATCTCAGAGGCCAGGGGACAAGGTAGAAGTTAATCATGTATGTTGCACTACCACCTAATATTTCACTTACAAAAGAGGGGAGAGGTGGTTTCAGCTGCTAGCAATGTCATGACATACCATTTTCTTTAAATAATAATAGGTTTTAAGCCAAAGACGAGTGTTTTATTTTTTAAAAAGTGGGAGGCCGGGCACGGTGGGTCACGCCTGTAATCCCAGCACTTTGGGAGGCTGAGGTGGGGAGATCACGAGTTCAGGAGTTTGAGACCAGCCTGACCAACATGGTGAAACCCTGTCTCTACTAAAAATACAGAAATCAGCCGGGCGTGGTGGTGTGCGCTTCTAATCCTAGCTACTCTAATCCCAGCTGAGGCAGGAGAATCTCTTGAACCTGGGAGTTGGAGGTTGCTGTGAGCTGAGATGGCGCCATTCCACTCCAGGCTGGGCAACAGAGCGAAACTCTATCTCAAAAAAAAAAGGGCAGTGGAAGGAGAGGAGAGATAACCTGGAAGTTTTTAGTTTTTAAACAAAGCCTCTGTATTCTGAATCTATGCATTACTAACAATTAAAAAAACAAAATTCTACGACACTGACAAGCAAGTCCAAGCTTTCACCACCTAGTTCTACCCCATACCTTTTTTCTAATGGTTTATTGACTCTATGTGCAAGAGTCAGTTCAACTTTTATTGCCCATGTGAAAAACAGAGAATTACAGATAGACAAGTGAGCAACTGGGGTTGGCAGACAGTCATTCTTCTCACCACCAAACTGAATTAAGTTTCCACTACTCCCGAACTGCAACAAAAGGGCTGTCAAAATTCACTTTCCTTAAGATTTCTTCCCTTTCATCCTAATAAATTGTTATTCAGATTGGCTAAATGGATACCGAATTATGCCTGGACCTGAATGCTTAAAACGTGTCTGTGACAGAACCCATTTTATTGACAAAAGCAGAACTTCTGTATTAAAACCACTAATAATGCATTGGTTTTAATTTTCTGAAAAGAAATCATGGTACATTTTAAAAAACTGGATGCTGGAACTTAAGAAATGAAAGATTTCAAGAGGCACATAAAAATAACAGTAAAGTCCATTTAATAACTAAACATACAGTCAAAGGCTTTTAATTACAAGCATGCAATAGCAAGCTAGACTAAAGGTAAAGATCCATGATGCTTCAACTATGTTTGAAAGTAGGTAGCATAAAACCCTATGGCAAGAAAGATTTGTTTACACAGAGAAGACATGGATTTTAAATGTCTTCTGATGTCCTAACTTATTTGATAGTTTTCTTGTAATTAGCCAGATACTTAAATCTCAATTCCTATTATTTTCCTGTATCTGAAGGGCTACTTATTTAGTAGCAGAGACATGCACATGGTACTATATTATAAACTAGTTGGGGTTTTTTTTTACTGCTTTAAAAGATTTTTTTCTTAAAGTAAGAATAAAAAATGCTATATTTAGTGAGATTGTTAACCTCATTTAGCTCATTTATACAAAGTATTCTTTGCTATGAAAAGTAAAAAGAAAATGCTTCTTCCCTTTCCACTTACCTTATACTTCAGAATGCCCACGTCTTTAACAAAATTAATTATAGGCTTACTCTTTATATTCTTCTATCATTCAGCTATAGTCATGATTATAGTTGTAGGCTACATTAAACTGTTTACATTTATCCAACTATCCCAGCCCTTTATAATGGATTCTTGCCATGTAATCATTTTACTGAAGACATAACCTATCATAACTGCTTATTTATGTGTGCCTAGACCAAATAACAAGAATGTTAAATATCATTAATGTGGCCGGGCAGGGTGGCTCATGCCTATAATCCCAGAATTTTAGGAGGCTGAGGTGGACAGATCGCTTGAGCTCAGGAGTTCAGCCTGGGCAAGATGGTAAAACCCTATCTCTACAAAAAAATTAAAAAAAAAAAAAAATCATTAAGGTAAGTGTTAAAACAGCTTGTATAGATCAAGCCAAGCAATGAGAAAATAAAATACACATGTCTGCTTCTATGGAAAGTCTCTCAAATGAATCCTTTGCATTACAACTTTTAAATAATTAGAAATAATGACTGATGTTGCATAAAGATCCGCCTTGAATCATATTTGATTTTAATACTTTTGCTTGGCCAGGTAAACAGAAAATAAATCACAACACTCACTGTTTCTATATTCAAAATATATTCAAATATCTCAAATTTTTTTGTTTCTGTTCATTTCTACCCAAAGTAGACCTTTGCCAGGTACATTTTTATTCAAGTCCCCTAATCCCAATCTGTGGTGACACGGTTTAAAAAATGATTCAGCAGAGTAACTTACCCTTTGTCTAAAGTCTGAATCAGCATTTGGATTTAGCCCTAATAGAGCCTGTTCATCCATCCTTGCTGCTATACTTGGAGTTTTCTGGTTACAATAGGCGTGCCCTCTGATCCCACAGAAGAATTTATAAACATCTGCCACAAAAAACAAAGTTGAAAGAAAACATTACTTGATAAACAAATAGATGCTTATCCCGAATAATGTAAATGGATAAAATCATGCAAAGAAGCTTAAATGTTTAAATAACTTCTTAGCTTAAATGTTTAAATAACTTCTTTTGGAACTTATCTAAATTACAATTAAAAGTTAGAGCCTAATTCTCAGAAAAATGGGCTCTGCTAACTACTCCATTAATGTGTAATTTCTAAAATCTTAAAGTATGCCATTAAGGTCATCAAGCTTTCTTAGTCTTCAGGATCTTCTTAATAAGGTATAGAAAGTAATCATTTTCTACTTTAAATAGTAGATGCACCTAATTTATGCAGTGTTTTACTTATCTCTAGTACTTAAAAATGCAATTGTGCAAGTGCAGTTAAGTATAAAAATGACAAAACCTATTTTATTACAGTAATTATAATAATCTGTCTACTTACAGATACCAGTATCACAAACCTTCTTTAAAACATTAGAATGGCTGACCTCAGAGTTCAATATCCTTTGGAGTGTTTACTAAATACTACAACAGAAGTCTAACAAAAGGAACAGGATAATGAAAAACCAGTCATTCAGCTTTTGAGCAATGGACTTAGTTTTGCATTTTACAGATCTCTGCTTTTGCCAGCCAATTCTAGAAATTTCAAAAAAAATTTTTCAATAGTAGATACAAAAACCCACAAACCAGCCACGCACAGTGGCTCACACCTGTAATCCCAAACTTTGGGAGGCCGAGGTGGGCAGATCACTTAAGGTCAGGAGTTCAAGCTAGCCTGACCAACACGGTGAAACCCTGTCTCTACTAAAAAGACAAAAATCAGCCAGGCATGGTGGCACACACCTGTAATTCCAGCTCCTCGAGTGTCTGAGGCACAAGAATCGCTTGAACCCAGGAGGCAGAGGTTGTAGTGAGCCAACCCTGCGCCACTGCACTCCAGCCTGGAGAGTTAAGACTGAGATTCCATCTCAAAAAAAAAAAAAAAAAAAAAAAAAAAAAGTCACATGACTTAACACTGACTACTCTTATTTAAAGATTTTTTTTCTTTTTTTTTTTTTTGAGACGGAGTCTCACTCTGTCGCCGGGGCTAGAGAGATAGCATGAGGCAGAGATCTCAGCACATAGCAAAGCTCCGCCCTCAGGGTTCACGCAATTCTCCTGCCTCAGCCTCCCGAGTAGCTGGGACTACAGGCGTCTCGCCACCTCACCCGGCTAGTTTTTGTATTTTTTTTAGTAGAGACGGGGTTTCCACGTGGTTAGCCAGGAGGTCTCGCTCTCCCTCTGACCTCATGATCCGCCGTCTCGGCTCCCAAGTGCTGGGATTATCAGGCTTGAAGCCACCCGTCGCGCCAGATTTTTTTTTTAATCTCTGAGAAGTAATCTACTTCTTCACAATATAGATTCTAACATTCTCAAATAATAAGCCGCAAAAGGCATCCTAGTTTTTGATAGAATGTATATTCATTTGAGCAAACATGGAACAAACTCTAAATGATGTGAAAATATTATTTATTTTCTCAAGACCTATAAGGTAGGGAGACCGAGTCTTACTACTTCCATTAAAGGCTGTGGGGGGCCAGGCATGGTGGCTCATGCCTGTAATCCCAGCACTTTGGGAGGCCGAGGCAGGTGGATCACTTGAGGTCAGGAGTTCAAGACCAGCCTGGCCAACATAGTAAAATCCCCTCTCTACTAAAAATACAAAAAAATTAGCGGAGCATGGTGGCACATACCTGTAATCCCAGTTACTTGGGAGGTTGAGGCAGGAGAATGGCTTGAACCCAGGAGGTGGAGGTTGCAGTGAGCTGAGATCATGCCACTGCACTCCAGCCTGGGCGACAGAGAGACTATCTCAAAGAAAACAAAAAAAGGCTGTGGGGTTTTTCGTTTCAATTATCATAACCAAAGACGCCAAAAGACTAATTGGGTTGGGGGTAGGGGAGAAAAGCCTTTTAAGGGAATAGCAAAGCCAGGCTCAGATCCAGGTTACAGGATACCTACAACATGCTTTTCTGTATTCCTCTGAGCCTGCCTGAATCAAATAACTCAGGATATGGACTGAGAGCTTTGAAGACAGCTCAGCCCTTTCTCTTATGGTTCATATCATACTTGCAGACTTCAAGGCAGTGTAACTCCCTGCTGCCTTCAGATTATGATCCAAACACTTCTAAATGACTCCTCACTATTCTGCACCACAGGTCAGCAAGGCCAGTGCTAGTGAACCACATGGCAGTTCTCCAATGGTATTCTACCTTTCATCTTTGCACACTGCTCTTTCTTCTTGTTAGTAGGTTAACCCCTGCTGTTCTTTGAAATTCAACATAGAAGCCATCTCTTTCAAGAACACTTATTTGACCCCTATTGTCCAACTCTCCCAAATTGGATTACATGCCCCATCCTAAGCACTGCTATGTTGTCACTGCCAGCTTACTAGTTTTCTCTCACTAATCTTTTTTTTTTTTTTTTTTTTTGAGACAGTCTCACTCTGTCACCCAGGGTGGAGTGTAGTGGCACAATCTCGGCTCACTGCAGCCTCTGGCTCCCAGGTTCAAGTGATTCTTCTGCCTCAGCCTCCCGAATAGCTGGGATTACAAGGGTGAGCCACCACACCTCACTAATTTTTGTAGTTTTTAGTAGAGATGGGGTTTCGCCATGTTGCCCAGGCTGCTCTCGAACCCCTAACCTCAGGTGATCTGCCTGCCTCGGCCTCCCAAAGTGCTGGGATTACAGGTGTGAGCTACTCAGCCATCTCTCATAATCTTAAAGGGCAAGGTCTTCACTATCCATCACTATGTCCCTAGGACGTAGTAGAGCATAGGTTTTGGATTTCAAAGACCTGGGTATATCCCCATCTTGTCATTTTTTTAATTGGGGCCACTTGGAAAACTTACAAAACCTAAGAGAACCCTTTCTATGACATGGGAAAAAGACCATCTGCCTCATAAAGTTGTAAAGGCTTCAAAGAGATAAGGTATGCAGAGCATGGCTGGCACATAGTGAGCCCTCAATAGGTTGTTTATAATCAGAGGCAGGAACATGGGGGATGGAAACTACTTGGGGCGTTCTTATACTAGTAGATCAGCATTTTAAAAGATAGAAAACACAAAGAAAGGCACTGGTTCCCTTTGCTCCCCCTAAATGTTAAGAAAATCTGATGTCCATTCCCCTGAAAAATGCACACAGAGGGAAAAAACAATTTCGGAGTTTCTAAGAATCCCAGATTGAGAAGTCCAATAAAAGCTTCCTTGAATTTGCTATGGCTTTTAAAAAAAAATGCTGGCCGGGCAGGGTGGCTCATACCTGTAATCCCAGCACTTAGGAAGGCCAAGCGGGGGAGGGATCACCTGAGGTGTATGGAGTTGGACCAACCTGACCAGCATGGAGAAACCCTGGCTCTACTAAAAATTCAAAAATTAGCCGGGTGTGGTGGCACATGACTGTAAGCCCAGCTATTCGGGAGGCTGAGGCAGAAGAATCGCTTTAACCTGGTAGGCGGAGTTGCAGTGAGCGGAGATCGTACCATTGCACTCCAGCCTGGGCGACAGAGTGAGACACCGTGTCAAAAAAAAAAAAAAAAAAAAAGCTTAAGCTTGGTCAAGTCACTCTGAAGCTATCGGAGAAAAATCAAGTGGCCCCAAGGAAAACAGCCAATAAACCCAAGGAAACAAACTAGTTACAGTTGTCACTACAAAAAGAATCCCCCACAGAGAAGGCACTTGGACGATCAATATGCAGTGGAAGGCTGGGCACGGTGGTTCACGCCTGTAATCCCAGCACTTTTGGGAAGCCGAGGCGGGTGGATCACGAGGTCAGGAGATCGAGACCATCCTGGCTAACACGGCGAAACACCGTCTCCACGAAAAATACAAAAAGTAGCCAGGTGTGGCAGCGCGCGCCTGTAACAGAGCTACTCGGGAGGCTGAGGCAGTAGAATCACTTGAACCTGGAAGGCACAGGTTGCAGTAAGCCGAGATGGCATCACTGCACTGCAGCCTGGGTGACAGAACGAGACTCCGTCTCAAAAAAAAAAAAAAAAAAACAAACCCAAAAACTTTGTTTCAATACGGTAAACAATTATGTATCGTGCAAAGGTTCTGGGGGGAAGGCGAGCAACATACTTAAAATATTAAGCCTTAACTTTTCCTGGACAGCCATTAAGAATCAAACAATTTGGAAAAATTCCTCTACACCTACTGAAGACTGTTTCAAAGACTACGACTGAATCTTTCCAGCCTTTTAACACCACGCTGACAAGTCGGTTTAATGAAACTTAACTCTCCCCAACCCCGCCCGCCACAACTAATTAGCACTTTCAAAAGTACTCGTTTTCTGGTTACAGGAAAACCTCATGCTTCTCTAGTCCTGCAGGATAATGAGGAAGATTTGAGAAGAAATGGAGCGTCCGTGCTGGCCAATTACTGCACAGAAATAACACTTTTCCTCCTTTTTGTCCAGGAGTGGGGAAAGAATCAAGTTAGGGGTGTCCACAGTTGATAAGGCTACAACGATGACTAACGGGCTTGGGAACTACAGGCGATGCCGACCCTCCTCGGCTAGCCTTGCTCCCATCCCTCCCCCGATCCCTCCCCTAAAGGAAGCCTCGTGGCAATTCGGGTGATGAAACATCAGGCAACGGGCGGCCACGCACTCGGGACGCGCTCCTCGGCGGCGGCCCCGGATCGTACCCACCCCCACCCGGTCCGCCCAGCCTGGAGGTGCACCGCCATGGAGGGTCCCAAGCCTGCACCCTCCCGGGCGTCGGGACTCCCCCGGGCCGGTCCGCCCCGGCCAACTTCCTCGAAGCCTCACGCGGACCAAATCCGGCCCGGTCCCGCCGCCCCCGATCCCCGAGTCACCTTCCCTATCACTCCATCCCGCCTCCCAGTCTGCACTCCAGATGGTCAGCCAGCGGAGCGGAGCGGCGCGGCACGCAGAGAGCTCGAAGAGCGGCCCTCGTCCTTGTCGCCGTAGTCCTCCGCCACGGCCGCAGGGCCAACGCCAGAGACGCAGCTGGCAGGGACCGCGCGCCTCTAGCCGCTCCGCGTCCCCTGGCACCTTCTCTTGCGTGGCGCCGGGCAGGCAGGCAAGCAAGCAAGCAAGCGGGCGGGGTCGGCGCCCCAGGAAGGGAAAGAGCGCGAGGGCCGGCTAACGCCGCCGCCGCCGCCGCCGCTGAGTCAGCGCGAAGCGCGCTCCCCGCGTCGGTGCCGCGCGGGCGGGCGCCGGCGCCAGCAGTCTCATGGAGAGTGCGGGCGGCAGCCCGCGGGCTGGGGCTGGAGGCCTACAACTCCCAGCATGCAGCGAGCGGGCGGCGCTTCCGGGCGGCGAGGTGCACACGCGCTCCCTGGCGCTCGCCGGAAGGCGTGGTCGCCGGGGCTTGAGATGCATGCCGGGATGAGGCGTCCGGCACAGGAGTCCCTACCCAGCTCCTGAATTCCCGGCTGTGCCTGTCTGGTGTCAGAGCTCAAGCGTCAGGTTCGCCCCGTGCGTTCCACACAGGCTTCTAGTAATTAAGAGTACGGATTCACGAATCAAGATGACGTGGTTCTAACCACGTGTGACTCAGTTTAATTGCTTGTCTACGGCCCCAAGTGTCCCGAGTCCAGCAGTGTAAAGATTTACGGATGAGTGCTGACAGTTTTTCAAAATTTATGTATTTATTTATTTAGTTATTCTTTGAGACGGATTCTCGCTCTGTCGCCCAGGTTGGGGTGCAATGGCGAGATCTTGGCTCACTGCAACCTCCGCCTCCGGGGTTCAAGCAGTTCTCCTGCATCAGCCTCCTGAGTAGCTGGGATGACAGGTGCGCTCCACCACCTCCGGCTAATTTTTGTATTTTTCTTAGAGACGGGGGTTTCACCATGTTGGTCACGCTGGTCTCGAACTCCTGACATCAAGTGATCGACTGCCTTGGCCTCCCAAAGTACTGGGATTACAGGCGTGAGCCACCGTGTCCGGCCCAAAATTTATCTTAAACAGACTAAAATTTTGTCCATCAAAAGAAGGAGAGCATTCTTAGGAAGTCCTACTCACGGGTTCTTTCGATGCCACTAAATGTCACTTCATTTATTTGGTCACAGATTTATTAATTTATTAATGCAACATAGAGACAGCATAGGCTTAGGCTGCCTCGACTTGACTGCGACGCCGCCTCCTTACTAGTTGACCGCAGGCACTTTACTTCAGTCTACCCGTGCTTCAGTTTACTAGTGTGTAAAACGGGGATTATAATAGTACCGACCTCAAAGGGTTTCTGTGAGGTTTGAGTTAATACATGTGTTTGACACACAATGTGCTCAATATTTACATTTCATTGTTGATTATTCAGTATGTACGAAATACAGACAAGGTTGCTACCCCAGACTACAAACAAAATTTGGAGAGGGAGGGATGGTAAGAGCGTAGAATAAAACTAATGTAAAAGTTTCACAGCTACATTTATATAGCTGGACAAGACACTACACCAGGCATTTCCTATATAAAATACCTTGAATCACTCTTGCATCATGTTTCTAATTTATGTGTTTAAAATGTCAGGCTAGTGGCTACAAGATGTAGCTAAAGGAGAACTGGGTTTTGATTTTTTTTTTTGAGAAAGGGTCTCGCTCTGTTACCCAGTCTGGAGTACAGCGGTCATAGCTCACTGCAGCCTTGACCTCCTGGTCTCAAGCAATCCTCCTGCCTCAGCTGCCCAAGGAGCTGGGACTACAGGTGCACGCCACCATACCTGGCTAGTTTTGTTTTTGTAGAGATGGGGACTTGCTGTGTTGCCCAGTCTGATCTCTAACTCCGAGGCTCAAATGAACCTCCCACTTCAGCCTCCCAAAGTGTTGGAATTACGGGTGTGAGTCCCTGTGTCAGGCCTTAATTTTCTTCACACTGCTTTCAGTTGGCTTCCTAACGAAATAGGTTCTTTGTTGTTGTTCTGTCATACAAATTTTCTTTTGATTGTAATCCTTGAATGCATTATGTTTCTACTATTCAAATTATTAATGCTAGGTATCTCTTGTTCTACTTCTGAGAAAACCAAAGTCATGGTATTCTCAAGATGAGAGATAATTCAACAAAGCCTGTGAATCTCCCTCATTTGGAATTTCTCTGGGCCCAATCTGTTTTCCACTGCTAGGGTGCTGCTGCTAAAGCTATATCATATGAAACCACCCTCCCTAAAAGCTCAGGGACCATCTCCAAATAGGAGGGCGGGTGCGACTGTAAGAGCTGGATTGATGGGTGGAATCTGGAAGCTAAAGTAACTCCATCTTTGGTACTAATCTGCCATGTTGGCTTCTGATTAACCCCGTTCCCGGAAGTCCTCTTAAGATTTCAAGTTGTGTGAGAGCACATACTGTAAATCCTGCCTTTAGGTCAAAATAGCCTTGATGTTATTGTGCTTCAGTTGTCTTCACATCCTGATGTGGTTTGGCTGTGTCTCCACCCAAATCTCATCTTGAATTGTAATTCCCATAATCCCCTCATGTTGTGGGAGGGATCAGGTGGAGATAATTGAATCATGGGGGTGGTTTCCCCCATCCTGTTCTCGTGATAGTGAGTTTTCATGAAATCTGATGGTTTTATAGGGGACTTCTCCCTTTGCTGGGCACTCATTCTTCTCTCTCCTGCCACCATGTGAAGAAGGACATGTTTGCTTCCCCTTCTGCCACGATTGTAAGTTTCCTGAGGCCTCCTTAGCCCTGAGGTACTGTGAGTCAATTAAATCTCTTTCGTTTATAATTACCCAGTCCCAGGCAGTCCTTTATAGCAGTGTGAGAACAGACTAATACACATCCCTTCTGAATTACATATACCCTTTCCATATGGGGGTTAATGGCGAGGGGATCCACCATCTTGTTTCACTGTTGCTAGAGACACAGACATGGCTTCTATTCACAAGTTGCTATTAAATGTTCCTTTCTAAGAAAAAAATTATCAGGCTAGGATTTCTGCCCTACCTATTTCAGTGTATCTGCCGAGTCTAGCACAGTGCCAGCCTGCTAGTTACAACTCAATAACTGAATCATTGCATGAATTCTTATATTAGCTGTGATGGTCAACTATCGAGTATGAAGGCTCAATACTAATCTTGGGCTGAGTGCCTCTGCAGTCTGTATGTTCAGCGTATTCCAGGCCTCATCCTAAAGAATATGGCAATTCAATCTATTGTATTATAGCTGTATATATTGTATTATAGCTTTACTTGCTGTTTTGTTTGTAAATTCATTTTGTGGTTACTTCTTATGTTGAATGTCATACAAAGCCTATCTTCAGTTTATCTACAGTTTATCTACTAACATTAGCTCTTTCATATATGGTAGTTGAAATACCTAGAATTGTAGAAATCTCTTTCAATTTTGTAACCTCATATTATTTCAGAACAAATAAAGAGGCCGGGCGCGGTGGCTCATGCCTGTAATCCCGGCACTTTGGGAGGCTGAGGCAGGTGAATCACGAGGTCAAGAGATCGAGACCAGCCTGGCCAACATAGTAAAACCATGTCTCTACTAAAAATACAAAAAAAATTAGCTGGGCATGGTGGCATGGTGGTGCATGCCTGTAGTCCCAGTTACTTGGGAAGCTGAGGCAGGATAATTGCTTGAACCTGGGAGGTTGCAGTGAGCTGAGATCGCACCACTGCACTCCAACTTGGGCAACAGAGTGAGACTCTGTCTCAAAAAAAAAAAAAAAAAAGGCTGGGTGCTGTGATGCACACCTGTAATCCCAGCACTTTGGGAGGCTGAGGTGGGCAGTTCAGGAGGTCAGGAGTTCAAGACCAGCTTGGCCAACATAGTGAAACCTTGCCTCTACTAAAAATACAAAAATTAGCTGGGCATGGTGGCACATGCCTGTAGTCCCAGCTACTCGGGAGGCCGAGGCAGGAGAATTGCTTGAACCAGGAGGTGGAGGTTGCAGTGGGCTGAGATCGCACCACTGTACTCCAGCTTAGGCAACAGAGTGAGACTTTATCTCAACAACAACAACAACAAAAAGAACAAATGAAGAAGCACTTGGTGGAATTCAACCGAAGAGGACCTGAGAGAGGTATTACATTTGACCATTCCATATTCTGACTCCTCCATCCATGAAGGGATGGGCAGTTTCTCATCTCAGATGAAAATGCTACTCATCAACGTGTTGACAAATAACACTATCATTTTGTAACTGCCCAAAAGGCTCCTTTTGTAACCGCCCAACAGGTTTCCTGCTGCCTAGACAGAGCCAATTTATCAAGAGAGGGGAATCTCAATAGAGAAAGAGTAATTCACATAGAGCTCCTCGTATGGGAGACTGAGTTTTATTATTATTCAAATCAGTCTCCCTGAGCATCCAGGGATCAGAGTGTTTAAGGATGATTTGATGGGTGAGGGAATGTCAGTGAATCAAGAGTGTTGATTGGTTGGATCAGAGATGAAATCATATTATTTGAACTTTGAGTTGAAGCTGTCCTCCTGCACACTGAGTCAGTTCCTGGGTGACGGCCACAAATCAGATCACCCAGTTTATTGATCTGGGTGGTGCCAGCTGATCTATCAAGTACAGGGGTCTGCAAAATATCTCAAGCACTGATCCTAGGTTTTACAATAGCGATGTTATCCCTAGGAACAATTTGGGGAGGATCAGAATCTTGTAGCCTCCAGCCCCATGACTCCTAAACAATAATTTCTAATCTTATGGCTAATTTGTTAGTCCTACAAAGGCTGTTATTGTCTTTGTTTTAAGCTATAAACTCTAAGTTCCTCCCAAAGTTAGTTCAGCCTATGCCCAGGAATGAACAAGGACAGCTTGGAGTTTAGAAGCAAAATGGAGTTGGTTAGATCAGATCTCTTTCACTGTCTTGGTTATAATTTTGTAATGGTAGTTTCAATTTTAACATAAAGCATGTATGCTTGCATATGACAATACTTTTATGTATTAATTGCCAACATTTTTGAGCATGTGTACCAAACACAGTTTTTGTTTGTTTGTTTGAGACAGAATTTTGCTCTTGTTGCCCAGGCTGGAGGGCAATGGCACCATCTCGGCTCATCGCAACCTCTGCCTCCCAGGTTCAAGCAATTCTCCTGCCTCAACCTCCCGAGTAGCTGGGACTACAGGGATGTGCCACCACACCTGGCCAATTTTGTATTTTTAGTAAAGACGGGGTTTCTCTATGTTGGTCAGGCTGGTCTCGAACTCCTGACCTCAAGTGATCTGCCAGCCTTGGCCTCCTAAAGTGCTGGGATTACAGGCATGAGCCACCGCACCTAGCCGTAAAACACAGTTTTAAGTGTTTATACATCAATCCTCACAACAACTCTATGGAGGCAGATACTATTATTATCCCCATTTTATAGACAAGGAAACTGGAGTGCATAGAAGTTAAGTAGCTGAATGGGATTCATTTGTAGTCATTGAAATACAAAGAAAAAAATTTAAAAAAAAGAGCTGGGATTGAAACATACATAGTCTGACTCTAGAGTGTGTGCCACTAACCTGTCTCTCAGATGAAGGTCCATTAGGATTGATGACAGTGTAGAACTATAGTACTAAGTCTGTTCTTCCTATAAATATGCTCAGAAGGCCCTTTCTTCCAATGACAAAACCTTATTTGTACCTGTCCCATGTCTCCCTTTTCTTTCAATTGCTGAAGTACTTGAAAGAATTATGATAGATAATATTTGTATGTGGTGTTCCAGTATGGTTTTCACCGTGCCTCCATGTATCTTCTAATTTATTCGTCTAACATTGTAGGGATGGAGCAGGTATCATCATCGCCATTTTAAATTTACAGATGAGGAAACTAAGGTAGATCTATTTTAAGGAATGTATCCCAAGTTACATAACTGATAAATGGTAGACTAGAACCTTGGACTCTTGATTCAAGATTTCTTGCCTCCAGTACACCACATTTGTTTCCTGTACGTACTCTTCCTTTCCTTCACTTTTTGTAATCTGTTTTTTCACTCCCAAGTCACTCAACTAAAACTCCTACAAATTTTCCAGTCATGGGACCATTTTTATTCATTTATTCTTTTCTTTCGACTTCTCTATTGACTATTTCCTTCCTCTTCAGAATTCTCTTCTCTTTTGACTTCTGACCCTATATTATTCTTAAACTCCTTTTACTTTTTTGACCATTCCTCTTTGTCCCTTAGTAATTATCTATTTCTGCAGTTTCAACACTCAATTCCATGAAGATGATCTCCAGTTCTGTACTTCTGGTCCTAATATTCTGTACTGCCAACTTGCATTCACAGATACCTGCATGTCTCACCAGCACCTCAACTCTAACATGTCTGCAATGGATTAAATGTTTGTGTCTCCTCAAAATGTATACGTTGAAACCCTAACTCACTGTATGGTATCTGGAGGTGAGGCCTTTGAAAACTAATCAGGTCATGAGAGTGGAGCCCTCATGAATAGGATTAGTCCCCTTGTAAGAGGAGCTAGAGAGCTCTCTTTCCACCATGTGAGGATACAAGGAGAAGACAGCCAGCCATCTTCAAACCGGAAATTAGGCCCTCACAAGACACTGGATCTGCCAGCACCTTGATCGTGGGCTTTCAGACATTTCTATAAGTTTTTGGATTTAAAAAAATTCTCAGCTGGGCATGGTGGCTCATGCCTGTAATCCCAGCACTTTGGGAGGTTGAGGCAGCTGGATCATGAGGTCAGGAGTTCAAGACAAGCCTGGCCAAGATGGTGAAACCCCATCACTACTAAAAATACAAAAATTAGCTGCACGTGGTAGCAGGTGCCTGTAATCCTAGCTAACTCGGGAGGCTGAGACAGAGAATTGCTGGGACCCAAGAGGCAGAGGTTGCAGAGAGCCGAGATCATGCCACTGCACTCCAGTCTGAGTGATAGAGGGAGACTCTGTCTCCAAAAAAAAGAAAAAGAAAAAAATTCTGTACAGTGATCATATACTACTTTGATAATCAGAAAAATTAAAAAATTAAAAAAATTTTTTTTTTTTTGAGACAGGGTCTTGCTTTGTCACCCAAGGTGGAGTGCAGTGGTTCAATCTTGACTCGTTGCAACGTCTGCCTCCTGGGTTCAAGCAATACTCCCTCCTCAGCCTGTGGAATAGCTGGGACTACAGGTGGGCACCACCATGTCCAGCTAACTTTTTTGTATTTTTAGTAAAGGTGGAGTCTCACTATGTTGCCCAGGCTGGTCTTGAACTCCTGAGCTCAAGCTATCCACCTGCCTCAGCCTCCCAAAGTGTTGGGATTACAGGTGTTAGCCACTACAACTGGCCAAAAAATTTAAAAACTGCCTATAATAAAAGGAAAAAAAAGAAATTGTTTCATTCACTCTTTGACCATTTATCGAATGTTACCTCCCTCATGAAGTCTTTCCAGATTTCCTCAACCAGGCTTGTGCTTGATCATATCTTTGACACAGCTTGCTTGTTTTTTTTTTTTTTTTTGAAATCTCTTAATTGCATTAATATGTTTTAATATGTTTTTGTTGTGTATTAAGTTTGTGTGGTTATCTTACCTATTAGTCATATTTTGTGTGTATGAATGATAAAATAACTTTATTTCATTTCAGGGAGCTGGCAGACATTCAGCCTCAGAACTTATGGAATTGCTTCTTGATGTCTGCGGCCTTGGTGACCTTGAGCACATTGAAGTTCACTGTCTTGCTCAGGGACCAGCACTTATCCAGCATGACAGTGTCGCTGATCTGGACATCCTGAAGCAGGGGAACAGGTGCATGGACATGTTCTTGTGGTACTTCTCAAAGCAATTGTACTTGCAGATGTAGTAGAGATAGTCTCTGTGGATGACAGTGGTCCTCTGCATCTTCATCTTGGTCACCATGCCAGACAGGATCTGCCCTCAGTGGAGATGTTACCAGTGAACAGGGATTCCTTGTCAATGTAGGTGCCCTCAATAGTCTCTTTGGACCTCCCGAAGCCTAGCTTGCCAGTTTCCTTTAGCAGGATCCTCTTCTTGCTTTGAACAATGGTCAGCTGCTTGTGATAGGCATGCTCAGTATCAATGTCCACCATCTTCTTGGCTGCCTGAGAAAAAACTAGACAATTATTATTATTATTATTATTTTGAGGTAGAGTTTTGCTCTGTCACCAGGCCGGAGTGCAGTGGTAGTGGTGCGATCTTGGCTCACTGCAACCTCCGCCTTCCGGTTCAAGCAGATCTCCTGCCTCGGCCTCCTGAGTAGCAGGGACTACAGGTGCGCGCCACCACGCCCAGCTAATTTTTGTATTTTTAGTAGAGACGGAGTTTCACCATGTTGGCCAGGATGGTCTCGATCTCTTGACCTCGTGATCCACCTGCCTTGGCCTCCCAAGGTATTAAGATTACAGGCATGAGCCACCACTCCCGGCCAAAACTAGACAATTTTTAAAGATTGAAAGTAAGTGTTATCTTGATTCTGTTTATGGGTAATAAATATTTCTCAGTAAATATCTGTGAAATGTATTGAGTTGAACCAAAAAGAACATAATAATTATGAGCTGATAGCCACTGAGTTCTGTGTCAGATTCTCTGTGTGTTTTATCTCAATGGTCTTTAAACTGAACGCCATTGTCACCAAAAGCTTATGCATAATGGGCTTCTTGGCAGAGAAAGAAGTTGGAAAACAGGTCAGGAATGCTGCCTTTATTGGTCCTACTCCAACCATTAATTCCTCTTACAGGAAGTACATGTGCAGCAGGAAGCCTGAGAGGCAGAATAGAGCATTGGAGTATTATTCAGTGAAAGAAAACATGAATCCAAATCGTTTGTCTGGTTTTTATAACAATGACATCTTTCCTTTGTATGTCATCTGATTACTAATAGTAGATATTTAAATGATCAGTATCCACTAATAATAAGTACAGGGCTGGGTGCGGTGGCTCACGCCTGTAATCCCAGCACTTTGGGAAGCCAAAGCAGGTGGATCACCTGAGGTGGGGAGTTTGAGAACAGCCTGACCAACATGGAGAAGCCCCATCTCTACTAAAATACAAAATTAGCCAGGTGTGGTGGTGCACGCTTGTAATCCCAGCTACTTGTGCGGCTGAGGCAGGAGAATTGCTTGAACTTGGGAGGCGGAGGTTGCAGTGAGCCAGAGGTTGCAGTGAGCCCAGATCGCACCATTGCACTCCAGCCTGGGCAACAAGAGTGAAATTCTGTCTCAAAAAAAAAAAAAAAAAANTGAATCCAAATCGTTTGTCTGGTTTTTATAACAATGACATCTTTCCTTTGTATGTCATCTGATTACTAATAGTAGATATTTAAATGATCAGTATCCACTAATAATAAGTACAGGGCTGGGTGCGGTGGCTCACGCCTGTAATCCCAGCACTTTGGGAAGCCAAAGCAGGTGGATCACCTGAGGTGGGGAGTTTGAGAACAGCCTGACCAACATGGAGAAGCCCCATCTCTACTAAAAATACAAAAATTAGCCAGGTGTGGTGGTGCACGCTTGTAATCCCAGCTACTTGTGCGGCTGAGGCAGGAGAATTGCTTGAACTTGGGAGGCGGAGGTTGCAGTGAGCCAGAGGTTGCAGTGAGCCCAGATCGCACCATTGCACTCCAGCCTGGGCAACAAGAGTGAAATTCTGTCTCAAAAAAAAAAAAAAAAAAAAAAAAAAGTCAGGTTCTAGGCCAGGCGTGGTGGCTCACGCCTGTAATCCCAGCACTTTGGGAGGCCGAGGTGGGCGGATCACGAGGTCAGGAGTTCGAGACCAGCGTGACCAACATGGTGAAACCCCATCTCTACTAAAAATACAAAAGTTAGCCGGGTGTGGTGGTGGGTGCCTGTAATCCCAGCTACTGAGGAGGCTGAGGCAGGAGAATTGCTTGAACCCGGGAGGTGGAGGTTGCAGTGAACCGAGATTGTGCCACTGCACTCCAGCCTGGGTGATAGAGCGAAACTCCTTCTCAAGAAAAAAAAAAAAAAAAAAAGGTCAGGTTCTGTTTATATGCCACATATTCTAAATATCTTACTGTGTGTACTGTCTGTCTTTAGTTTCAAGTTGGGGGAATGGGAACACTTGGGGTCCCTAGAACCACTGAAGGGTACTTCTAGTGTGGAATCCTTACATGGTTCTCATGGCCTAACCTTCTGGTCACTTCACTAAAAATGTGATCCAAAAAAGGTAAAATTTGCCTTGGGTCAATCTCAGAAAGTTAGACTTGTATCCAATAAGAGGAATTTAATATTACCTTGTAGATAAGGAACAGAATGACCATATATGTGACAAGAAATCACGTACTTGTTGAACTTATTATTTATTTATTTATTTATTAAGACAGAGTCACTCTGTTGCCCAGGCTGGAGTGCAGTGGTGCCATCTCAGCTCACTGCAACCTCTGCCTCCTGGGTTCAAGTGATTCTCCTGTCTTAGCCTCCCAAGTAGCTGGGACTACAAGCACCCGCCACCACACGGGCTAATTTTTGTATTTTTTCCCAGAGACGGGGTTTCACCATGCTGTCCAGGCTGGTCTCGAACTCCTGACCTCATGTGATCTGCCCACCTGGGCCTCCCAAAATGTTGGAATTACAGGTGTGAGCGACCTTGCCCAGTGAACTTATACTTTAAACACTTGTATAGTATTTATTCCAGTCCAGGTTCCTGTTCTAGGTACTTTTGAAACTTTTTAAATCCTTGTAATAACCCTTTGGGGGTTGGTACTATTATCCCCATTTCATAGATGGGAAAACTGAGGCATAGGTCATTCAGCTACTGAATAGGAGAGCTGGAATTTGAACCCAGGTCATCTGGCTCTACAGTTCTATGCTCATAACTACTGTCCTTTCGAATTATTTGAATTGACCATCCCTGGACCTAAGACCACTGTTCTGATGAAATTCAAGGAGATTGCCTTTGAGGATTAGTCCAGGTAAGTAATGTCTCATTCCTTTTGATAATTTTATCAAGAAACATCTATTAAGTTATTGATTGCAGGAGTTCCTTTGCCAAATGTTTCTTGAGTTTGGATGAACTTACAAGATAAGGAGTGAGTACCTATCTTTGGTGCATTTGGTTAACCATGTAAAACAGGGGTATCTAGGCTTTTGGCTTCCCTGGGCCACACTGCAAGAAGAATTGTCTTGGGCCACATATAAAATATACTAACACTAATGATAGCTGATGAGCTAAAAAAAAAAAAATCACAAAAAAACTCATAATGTTTTAAGACGTTTATGAATTTGTGTTGGGCCACATTTAAAGCCTTCCTGGGCTGCATGTGGCCTGTGGGCAGTGGATTGATGTAAAGCTTACCAAAAGATAAGGGAATGTGAATGTTTCATATGTCTATAGTGCTCATAGAGTTCATAATTCATCACATTGATCCTCACATTTTACAGATGAGGAAACTGAGGCTTGGAAAGGTTGTGACTGACTTTCCAAAAGTCTGATAGATAACAGAGTTAGTGCCCTAATCTAGTTCTCCTGACTCCAAATCTGGTGATCTTTCCTATATATTTAAATCCTTTTCCTGCAATATAAATTTTGCTGTTACCTTGGCAACACTGCCGTACAGTGCCTGGAAACCATTGTATTGCCTTCTCTGTGTGCCACAAAGTTAAAAGTTTAACTGAAGTGTCAGCTTAACCACCAATCTCCTAGTCAAATTCCCTTCTTTCTGTGCTTCATTTTATTTATTTATTTATTTAAATTTTTGATACAGAGTCTTGCTCTGTCGCCCAGGCCAGAGTGCAGTAGGGCAATCTCAGCTCACCGCAACCTCTACCTCCTGGGTTCAAGCAATTCTCTTGCCTCAGCCTCCCGAGTAGCCAGGATTACAGGCATGTGTCACCACACCCAACTAATTTTTTGTAATTTTAGTAGAGATGGGGTTTCACCATGTTGGCCAGGTTGGTCTCATACTCTTGACCTCAACTGATTCACCCGCCTCGGCCTCCCAAAGTGCTGGGATGAGAGGCATGAGCCACCACAGCCAGCCTGTGCTTCATTTTAATGTTTGCTAAGCTTAGTGCACTTGTCACCAAAAGCTTATTCAAGATGGGCTTCTTGGCAGATAGATCAAGTATGCTGTCTTTTTTGGTCCTGGTCTAGTCATTCTGTTTTAGTCTTGGGAAGTGGGTATGAACTAGGAAGCCTGAGAGACACAAAATAGCAGACTAAGGTAAGGCGTTTCCCTTACATGGCCTCACTTTCCACCTCTGATGTTGTAGTCATTTGCCTTTCAACTGCTTTTGTGAGGTGTGGCTATTCAGCAGAGGTGAAGGGCCTTTGCCTTTCTGTTGGTTTGAAGCAACAAACTCTATTTAGAGTGGTTTAGATAATGAGTAGTCTTTATTTTGGAGGAAATAGCCATGTGGCGTCTTTTGTCAATAAAGGTTGCTAGAAATGGTGTAGTTCATTCATTTTTCATCCAGTTATGAAGTTAGGAAGGCTCAGATGTGTAATGAGATCCTAAGCAAACTTTAACTACTAGGTCATTTAAGATTTTGCCAGCAGGTGGCACTTCTCTTTACTCACTTGAGTCCCTTAATGTGATCTTAGACTTAAGTCTAGCCAGACGCTGACATGGCGGTGTCTCATGCCTGTATTCCCAGCACTTTGGGAGGTCGAGGCAGGCAGATCACTTGAGGTCAGGAGACAAGCCATGGCCAACATGGTGAAATCCCGTCTCTACTAAAAATACACACAGAAAAAAAATTAGCTGGGCATGGTGGTACACACCTGTAGTCCAAGCTACTTGGGAGGCTGTGGCAGGAGAATGACTTGAACCCAGGAGGCAGAGGCTGCAGTGAGCCGATACCATGCCACTGCACGCCAGCCTGGGTGACACAGCAAGACTGTCTAAAAAAAAAAAAAAAGTTTAGCCAGATTCAAACATTTCTCTTTCCCTTTGTACCAGTGTAGTCTACAATAGCTGTTTATAGATTGTAATATATATTACAATATATATTGTAGCTGGGAGTAGCTGGGACTACAGGCGCCCGCCAGGTCGCCCGGCTAGTTTTTTGTATTTTTAGTAGAGACGGGGTTTCACCATGTTAGCCAGGATGGTCTCGATCTCCTGACCTCGTGATCCGCCCACGTCGGCCTCCCAAAGTGCTGGGATTACAGGCGTGAGACACTGCACCCGGCCAGATTGTAATATATTTATACCTTCTTTCCACAAGGGATTTGAAGTTGCTTATAACATACAGTATACAATAATAAAATATGTAGAAAGGGAGAATATAAAGAATATCAAATTTGATTCAGGGTTGCTGGCAGCCACAGCAGTGAATGATATGGTTTCATTATCAGGTTTTTGGGTCAAGGGGAGGGGAAGAGAATAACTTTTCTAGGATTCGAAATAAAAAATGGAACTTCTGACCTAGAGCATTTCTGTTGTGCCCTTCTCATCTCTCTAACCTAATTAATAAATTATTCTTGGCCTGTAAAAACTAAGGAATACTTACTTCTCTGCAGCCTCAGGGCTATGTAATCAGCATTCTTCAGTCTATCAGCTTCAACTTTTCAAGATGCCAGCTTCACCCATTCATTCTTCCTGCATAGATTGCCCTGGGCATTGGAAACAAAACCATATTCCTTAGGTAGATTTGGGTGTGCTCACATCAATTCATGTTAAGAATCCCTTTCTCAAAGGCTGGGCTAGGTCACTTATGCCTGTAATCCCAGCACTTTCGGAGGCTGAGGTGGGCGGATTACCTGAGGTCAAGTGTTGGTGACCAGCCTGACCAACATGGAGAAACCCCGTCTCTACTAAAATATACAAAATTAGCTGGGCGTGGTGGCGCATGCCTGTAATTCCAGCTACTCGGGGGGCTGAGGTAGGAGAATCGCTTGAACCCGGGAGGCGGAGGTTGTGGTGAGCCGAGATCGCGCCATTGCACTCCAGCCTGGGCAACAAGAGCAAAACTCCGTCTAAAAAACAAAAAACCACATTTTCTTAATCCAGTCTGTCACAGATGGACATTTGGGTTGATTCCAAGTCTTTGCTATTGTGAATAGTGCCGCAATAAACATACGTGTGCATGTGTCTTTGTAGTAGACTAATTTATAATCCTTTGGGTATATACCCAGTAGTGGGATGGCTGGGTCATATGGTACATCTAGTTCTAGATCCTTGAGGAATTGCCATACTGTTTTCCATAATGGTTGAACTAGTTTACAATCCCACCAACAGTGTAAAAGTGTTCCTATTTCTCCACATCCTCTCCAACA
>NW_016803302.1:489247-524453 GCF_001698545.2 Rhinopithecus bieti
GTGGTGGGGCTGGCATGAGGGGCGGGCGGGAGAGACCCTAAAAATCCACCGCCCTTCGGTGGCAGGGGACTTCATGGTGTTTAGCCAGAGGTGCCCATCAACCCGGGCCTAAAGGAGCAACGTCTTGCCCCGCCCATCGCCGTCTGAGGTTAGGTCAAAGATCGGGAGGCTGGACAGGGCTGGGGAGGGCGCTCCAGGGAAGCCGACCTGGCGTCGATTCCTACAGTTGCGGCCCGGGTCCCCACGCCTGGGAGAGGAGGCGACGCGGGGCCGGCGGCTTTGTGGCGCGCAGGTTCCAGCGCGGGGGAGGGGACAGAGGGTGAGCTGAGGGCCTCGAGTTCCAGCACTCGGCCCCGCTGCGGGCGCCGCGCATGGCCAGCCCCTTGCCGTCCGGCTTCCCCGGGCGCACTAACAGCCGCCTGGATGTGTTTCTGCGGCGGCATCTGCCGCCGGAGTTCTACGACGCGGTCCGCGCCTATGAGCCATGCATCGTGGTGTCCAACTCGGAGAACCACACCCTCAAATACGTGGTGCTAAGCGACCGGCTCATCTACCTAACCGAGAACCCGCCCAAGTCCATCCGGCGCGTAGTGGCTCTGCGGGACGTCGTGGCCATTGACCTGGTGAGCGGCGCTGGTGGGCAGGCGGGCTCCGGAGCGCAGTGAGAACCCCCGGCTGAGACTCCCAAACCCAGCTCTCCTGCGCGGGGGGAGGGCTGCCCCACCCCGCCCTCGACTCCCCTACTATTATTTGAGAACGAGGAACACAGGGAAGCTGTGGATTGCTGTGAGCACTCCTAATACAAACACGTTCCCCATTCTCCTTGTATCTGGCTGTCCACCCATTCTCCCGCCTCCCCTACCCCGCCTAGGGCTACAGGTTTGAAAACCGAACTCCCTATAAAAAATACGTTTTAAAGTCGTTCCTTTGTTAACAAATCACCTAGTCAGTGCCAGGCACTGTGCTAGACTCGGAGGATGCAAAAACGAAAGAGGGCCCCTACCTAGAAGCAGTTGCTGGAGGGCTAGAAAGCCAACACCCGTGCAAATAAATGCTGTGTGTTAAGTGCTGTTATGTCTCATTTACTTTTTTGCCCCCGATGCTTACAGCATGTTAGGTGCTCAGTAAGAATAAATGCATAAGGCCGGGAGCCGTGGCTCACGCCTGTAATCCTTACACTTTGGGAGGCCAAGGTGGATGGATCACCGGAGGTCAGGGGTTCGAGACCAGCCTGACCAACATGGTGAAACGCCGTCTCTACCAAAAATACAAAAATTACCCGGGCGTGGTGGTGTGCACCTGTAATCCCAACTACTTGGCTGGGCTGAGGCACAAGAATCGCTTGAACCTGGGAGGTGGAGGTTGCAGCGAGCCGAGATCGAGCCACCCGCACTCCAGCCTGAGCAACAGAATGAGTGAGACGCCGTTCCTTCCACTCCCTCCCCCCACAAAGAATGAATACATGAATAAGCAGATGCGTTAATGAGATGAGCACCGGACGCTTGGCAAACTCAGGCGGCTCACTTGATCCAAACTGGGCGCAGGGCCTGCTGGGAAACGTCTTGGAAGGAGGGGCGTGGACGCTAGGAGCTGGGCCTGAAAGACGTCGGGGCCTGCCACAGCCTGTCCCGGGTTTTCGCGTCCTGCTCCTGTACCCCTTTCCTCCAGGAATAGATTTACCTTGTAAACCAGCAACAGACTGGAAGCACGGTCTCCTCTCCAATTACTGTTTTCCCCGCCTGGCTCCCTTTGTCTGAGCTGCTCTCCAGGTGTGTTCTCGGTTTCCTTGGGGGCAGGTGTCTAGCCTCGTTTTTTCATTCCCTTGGCGGAGCCTCAAGGGAGAGGTTGGCGAGACGCTTGATGGAGCTGTTTTGCTGAGAGAGTCATGGCTTCTTTTGAACGAGTCTGTTAGAAAAGAATAAAATTAAATGAAAAAAAAAGATTTTTTTTTCTACTCGGAATACCTTTGTGAACTAATATAACTGTGCCAATTTGTGTTCTTCTTTATTGAGGAAAAGTTCGGGGTACAACATTGCTTTTCCTCGCTACCATTGTTTCCATTCTCTTGAACTAAAACAGTTTTTTTGGAGACAGTCTCACTCTGTCATCCAGGCTGGAGTGCAGTGGCACCATCACGGCTCACAGCCACCTCAACCTCCAGGGCTCAAGCCATCCTCCCACTTCAGCCTCCCAAGTAGCTGGGACTACAGGCTCATGCCATCACAGCCGGCTAATTTTTTAAAAAATTTTTGTAGAGACAGGATCTTGCAGTGTTGCTCAAGTGATTCACTACAGACATGAGCCACCGCACCTGGCCTCGAACTAATTTTTTTTTTAATTTAAATTTCCTTTACTAAATTTTTTTTAAACTTTAGACTGGGCAAGGTAGCTCATGCCTGTAATCCTAGCATTTTGGGAGGCCAAGGTAGGGGGATCACATGAGCCTAGGAGTTGGAGACTTGGGCAGCCTAGCGAGACCTTGTCTCTACAAAAATAAAAATGAATAGCTGTGTATGGTGGTGCATGCCAGTTGTACAAGCTACTTCATAGGCTGAAGTGGGAGGATACTTTGAGTTAAGGAGTTGGAGGCTGCATTAAGCCATGATCTCACCACTGCACTTCAACCTGGGTGACAGAACTAGACTGTCTCTAAACAAACAAAAAACTTTAAAAGGGGCCAGGTGTGGTGGCTCACACCTGTAATCCCAGCTCTTTGGGAGGCCGAGGCAGGTGGATCACCTGAGGTAAGGAGTTCGAGATTCTCTCGAGAATCTAAGAATCTAGGCACGTGCCACCATGCCTAGCTAGTTTTTGTATTTTTTGTAGCGACAGAGTTTTGCCATGTTGCCCAGGCTGCTGGGCTTAAACGATCCACCCACCTTGGCCTCCCAAAGTGTTGGCATTACATTGCAAGCATGAGCCACTGTGCCTGGCTTGATTTTTTTGTTTGTTTGTTTTTGTTTTTTACCTGTGAGAATCTAGGAAGTACTGTAAAGCTCCTTTGGCCCTGAGCCAAGAATCCTACAAAAAAAAGGATACCAATTTATTTATTCGTGCTTTCTGTACAAGGTTTACCTTTCAGGCATAAAGAATGTGTAATGACTATAAATGTCCTGAACAAATCTAAGCCTTCAACATTGTTGGTAGCTTGAATGTCCATCTTGCACAATATAGTTCAACTTTGGAAGTTGTGATAGGCAGAATAATTACGCACCAAAGATAAGCACATGCTGAATCCCTGGAACCTGTAAATATGTTATATTACATGGAAAAGGAGAATTAAGGTTGCAGATGGAATTAAAGTTGCTAATCATTTGTCCTTAAAATAGGGAAATTAATTTGAATTATCTGGGTGGGCTCAATGTGAACACATCTTTTTTTTTTTTTTTTTTTTTGAGATAGAGTCTTGCTCTGTCGCCCAGGCTGGAGTGCAGTGGTACAATCTCAGCTTACCAAACCTCTGCCTCCCAGATTCAAGCAATTCTCCCACCTCAGCCTCCTCCTAAGTAGCTGGGACTATAGGCGTGCACCACCATGCCTGGCTAATTTTTGTAGTTTTAGTAGAGACATGGTGTCGCCATGTTGGCCAGGCTGGTCTCAAGCTCCTGAACGTCCGACCTCTTACACTTTTAAAGATGTGTTTATGGCTGGGTGTGGTGGATCACGCCTGTAATCCCAGCACTTTCGGAGGCCCAGGTGGACAGATCACCTGAGGTCAGGAGTTTGAGATCAGCCTGGCCAACATGGTGAAGACCCATCTCTACTAAAAATATAAAAATTGTCCGGGTGCGGTGGCTCACTCCTGTAATCCCAGCACTTTGAGAAGCTGAGATGGGCGGATCACCTGAGGTTGGGAGTTTGAGACCACCCTGACCAACATGGAGAAACCCCGTCTCTACTAAAAATATGAAATTAGCCAAGTGTGGTGGCGCATGCCTGTAAGCCCACCTACTCGGGAGGCTGAGGCAGGCGAATAGATTGAACCCGGGAGGTGGAGGTTGCGGTGAGCCGAGATTGCACCATTGCACTCCAGCCTGTGCAACGAGAGTGAAACTTCGTCTCAAAAAATATATATATATGTATATATGTGTGTGTGTGTGTGTGTGTGTATAAATTAGCCAGGTGTGGTAGCACACACCTGTAAGCCCAGCTACTTGGGAGGCTGAGGTGGGAGAATCACTTGAACCCTGGAGGTGGAAGTTGCAGCGAGCCAAGATTGCGCCATTGCACTCCAGCCTGGGCAACAGAGTGAGACTCTGTTTCAAAAAAATCAAAATTAAAAATTACAAAAAAAGTGGAAGGGGGGCAGAAGAAGAGTAGTGGCCAACTGATGCAGCACGAGAAAGACTTGACTAGCCATTGCTAGTTTTGAAGGTGGAAGAAGGCCTTAGCCAAGGAATGTAGGTGGCCTGTAGAAGCTAGAAAAGGCAAGGAAATTGATTTTTCTCTAAAGCTTCCAGAGGGTCCTGCCAACACATTAATTTATTTAGTAGAGATGGGGTCTTGCCATGTTTCCCAGGCTGGTCTCGAACTCCTGTCCTCAAATGATTCTCCCACCTTGGGAGGATTCTAAAGTTGTAACTGCCCAGTGGATTCACCTTGCCTGATGCCTAGACAGAGCCAGTTTATCAAGACAGGGGAATCACAATAGAGAAAGAGTAATTTATGCAGAGCAGACTGTGCAGGAGACTGGAGTTTTATTATTACTCAAAGTAGGCTCCCTGAGCATTTGGGGATCAGAGTTTTTAAGGACAACTTGTTGGTTGGGGGAAGCCAGGGAGTCAGGAGTGGTGATTGGTTAGGCAGGAGATGAAATCATCGGGAATGGAAGCTGTCCTCTTGTACTGAGTCCGTTCCTGGGTGGGGGCCACAAGATCAGATGAGCCAGTCAATCGATCTGGGTGGTGCCAGGTGATTTATCAGGTTCAGCATCTGCAAAATATCTCAAGCACTGATCTTAGGAACAAATAAAGTCCTTTATACCTCTGAGCCCCAGCCCTCCTTGTTCCATGTTAGGCCAGATTAACTCTAGTTCCTGACATAGGTCACATTTATCTCAGGGGAAAAAAGCCCTTACAAATAATACAGATAAAATTCTATTCCCTTCACAAAGGAAAAAAAAAATTAAAGGTAACAGCAACAAAAAGTTAGATCAGAGTGTACACATGTTTGTTTTGAAGAAGGGTACAAGTGAGATTTCCGTTCCAGCAAAAATGAGCTTAAAGTGCACTTGACAATCTCAATACGTGTTAGATGTGGTTCATTTTCTCAAAGAAAGGGTTTCCAAGTTACCTGGGCAGATATTTTATAAAGGGCTGACATTTTCTTTAAAAGTTACTTTTGAAAAAAATTCTCTAGAGTTCTGCTCTTGGGTGCATCAAAATATTGCTTAAGCCATTCTAAGGTTAGACACTTCTTTTTTGTTTGTTTGTTTGAGCAGGAGTCTCGCTCTGTTGCCCAGGCTGGAGTGCGGTGGCAAGATCTGGGCTCACTGCAACTTCCACCTCCTGAGTTCAAGCGATTCTCTTGCCTCAGCCTCCCGAGTAGCTGGGATTACAGGCTCGCACCACCAAACCTGGTTAATTTTTGTATTTTTAGTAGAGATGGGGTTTCACCATGTTGGCCAGGCCAATCTTGAAATCCTAACCTGAGGTGATCCGTCCGCCTCGACCTCCCAAAGTGCTGGGATTATAGGCGTGAGCCACCGCGCCCAGCTGGTTACATTTTTAAGTGTGAGAACAATGCAGAGCAGTCTATGAATTTCCTACAGATAACTGTCCTTCAAATCCATCCCATCACATACAGGAAAGAAAATCTGTCAACTTCAGCAGTCCTTGCCTCTCTTTCTGCTAGTCCTTTCACCTCTCCCCTCCAACCCTTCCGTTGATATCTGCTTTCTAGGTATCCCAGGCTCCAGGAGGCCTCTTGAACAAGAACAAATGCATCTTTTACAGGCTGGCCTGCTTGCTTGCCATGAACAGTTTGTGCTCCTTCAAGGTGGTTGAAATAATCACATTTTTAATCACTTGTTTTATCCTTGGTGACATTATTGAACACCTACTACTTGCTATGCAGTCTAAAAAAGAATAATACAGCCCTTTTCTAAAGGAGACAGTCACTGGAACATAATAGTTCAAAACAGTAGAATAGGGTTGGTGGTATAGTGGTGAGCATAGCTGCCTTCCAAAACAGTAGAATCTCCAATAGAGGTATTCCTAGGATGCTATGATACCACAAAATACTGTCTTCTGCTTTTGCATGGAAAGAAGAAGGGGAGGTAAACAGAATAGATTCAGGAGGTGGAATTGTATAAGTACCTAAGATCACAGGCTCTGAAATCAGATTGCTTGTCTTCAAATCCCAGTCCTGCCACAACCTTAAAAAAACTACTTAACTTCTCTCTGCCTCAGTTCCTTCATCTATGAAATGGAGAAAATAATAAGAACTACCTCTTAAGGTTGTTGTGAAGATCAGTTGAGATCATTCATGTGATACATTTAGCACAGTGAATAGGTCGGAACAAGTAATCAATGCTAGTTGTTATTACTTTGCAGAAATATGAAGGACTCTTGAAGGATGAATGCTGTTTTTCCAGGCATGCATTGTGAACCTGTCTATTATAGCAGTCAGCTCACTGCCTTACAATTAGCTGGATTCATTTTTGTCTCCACACAATATCTTAGTCATCTTTGTAAACCAGGCCTGGCAAATATCAGCTCAATGTGTAGTAGTTGAATGGGTAAACATATAACAAAGGACAAAGTTCATATTTGGTTAATTTACAGTTGTGGACTTCTATTTTAATCAATTTTGAAAACATTTTATCAGCACATTTACCTATATTATGAAGGGGGGAATGGAAGTGTTGGGCCGGGCGCGGTGGCTCATGCCTGTAATCCCAGCACTTTGGAAGGCTGAGGTGGGCAGATCATGAGGTCAGGAGTTCAAGACCAGCCTGGCCAACATGGTGAAACCCTGTTTCTACAAAAAATACAAAAATTAGCTGAGCATGATGGCACGTGTCTGTAATCCCAGCTACTCGGAGGCTGGGGCAGGAGAATTGCTTGAACCTGGGAGGCGGAGGTTGCAGTGAGCCGAGATTGCACCACTGTACTCCAGCCTGGGCAACAGAGTGAGACTCTGTCTCAAAAATAAATAAATAAATAAATAAATAAATAAATAAAGATAATAAATAAATTTGGTTCTCTCATTTATGAATCTGGAAATGGCAATAAACAAAAGAGGTACTATTTGATTTTTCTTGTTTTTTTTTTTTTTTTTTTTTTTTGAGACTTTGTCTCCCAGGCTGGATTGTACTGGTGACATCTCTGCTCACTGCAACCTAGACCTCCCAGGCTCAAGTGATCCTCCCACCTCAGCCTCCTGAGTAGCTGGGATTACAGGCACACTCCACCATGCTCGGCTATTTTTTGTAATTTTTGTAGAGACAAGAGTTTTGCTATGTTTCCCAGGCTGGTCTCAAACTCCTGGACTCAAGTGATCTGCCCACCTCAGCCTCCCAAAGTGCTGGGGTTACAGATGTGAGCCACTGCACCCGACCAGAGATCAAAGTTTCAAAGTTAAACTATAAACTAGGCTCCTCCCAAAATTAGTTTCATGGATGCCCAGGAATGAACAAGAATAGCTTGGAAGTTAGAAGCCAGATGGAGTTGGTTAGGTCGGATCTCTTTCACTGTTTCAGTTATAATTTTATAATGGCAGTTATACTTATAGAGTTGTTGGCTTCAATTGATTAATTAAATACACTTAAAAGAGTGCTTAGAACATGGTAAGACCTACATGTACATTAGTTATTATTAATAACCTTTATTCACATATATTAAGTCAATTAAGGCACACTATAAATCTGTAAGATTGATATGGTCCCTTTTTCAAATTAGGGCACCTGGCTTTAGGAAATTTAGCAAATTTGGAAAGAAAATAATTGTTTTTTGAGTACTGATTAGGTATTAGGAAAATGCAGTTAAACAAATAATTTACAAATTAAATTGCAATTAAACAAAAATTTAAACATTTAAAATGTTATCTCATTTATTCTTTTTTTTTTTTTTGAGACAGAGTCTCCTTCTGTGGCCCAGGCTGGAGTGTAGTGGTGCAATCTTGGCTCACCACAACCTCCACCTCTCGGTTCAAGCAATTCTTGTGCCTTAGCATCCCAAGTAGCTGAGGTTACAGGAGTACACCACCATGCCTGGCTAATTTTTGTATTTTTTAGTAAAGATGGGGTTTCACCATGTTGGCCAGGCTGGTCTTGGACTCCTGACCTCAGGTGATCCACCCGCCTCAACCTCCCAAAGTGCTGGGATTACAGGCGTGAGCCACCGCACCCTGCTGAGTTTATTCTTCCTAAAAATTCTGCCTGGTAGGTATATCAAGTTCAATGTGTTCAAAAACACAATTGCTCATTTCCATCCCCAAATCTGTTCCTCCTTGGTTTTCCCTATTTTACCAAATGACATCATCTTCCATTACCCTTGATTCAGTCTTTAACTTGCCACATCCAACTCGTCAGTTGGTTCTTTTGACTTGTTTTCCAAAGTATATTCATGAATTTTCTGACTCTATTTTCTGTTGCCACCTGTCCAGTTTCTTAACTAGACTTTTGAAATTACCTCCAAACTCATTCCTTCCCATATAGCAATTGGTGGAACTACCATTGCAAAATTGTAACTGAGACAGTGAAAGAGATCTGACCTAACCGACTCCATTTTACTTCTAACCTCCAAGCTATCCTTGTTCATTCCTGGGCATAGGCTGAACTAACTTTTGGAGGAACTTAGTTTATAGTTTAAAACAAAGATAATAATAGCCCTTTCCCAAAACAGACACCCTTCTTGCCTAAGAACTAGACTGCCATTGTAGGACTAACAAATTAGCCACAAGATTAGAAATTATGGTTTATGAGACATGCATCCAGAGGCTACAAGATTGTGACTCTCCTCAAATTGCTCCAGGAGATAACATCACTATTGTAAAACCTAAGGTCAGTGCTTGAGATATTTTGCAGACTCTGTACTTGATGGATCGGCAGGCACCACCCAGATAGGATAAACTGAGTTGTCTGATCTTATGGCCCCCACCCAGGAACTGACTCAGGGTAAAAGAACAGATTTGGCTCCCTATGATTTTGTCTCCGACCCAACCAGTCAACATTCCTGACTCACTGCCCCCACCCCAAAATTATCCTTAAAAACTCTAATCCCTGAATTCTCAGGGAGACTGTTTTGAGTAATATTAAAACTCTAGTCTCCCATACAGCTGGTTCTGCCCGAATTACTCATTCTCTATTGCAATTCCCCTGTCTTGATAAATTTGCCCTGTCTAGACAGCAGACAAGGTGAACCTGTTGGATGTTTGCATTGTGATTATCTTTGAAACATAAATCATAAATTAAATTATAACATGCTTCTGATTCAAAATCTCCATGAGCCTCCAAACTCCTTATTGCTTACAAAAGCCTGCATGATTTAACCCTGCTGTCTCTCTGACTCATCTCCTACCACTCTTCCCCAAACTCTTTATGCCCTTCTATACCTCAGGGCCTTTGCACTTGCCTTTCTACCTAGAACACTCGAGATCCTCAGGGGGTTGGTTCTTTTGTGTAAGTCATATTTCAGCCCAAACTCAGCATCACTTCCACAAGGATGCGTCTCTGACCACTCAAACTAAAAGTACCATTCCCCCATCACACTTACTACATCCATTTGTTTCAAAGCAGTTATCACTATTTGCATTTTATAAGATTAACTTGTATAACAATTTTCTGTTCTCTATCTCCAATGGTAAATGTAAGCTACATAGGAGTAGGAACTTGCCTCTCTTGTTCATCCCTGTGTCACTGTGCATTACATTCCCTGACACTTAGTAGATGATCAATAACTATTTGTTGATTAGAAGAATGAATTAATTAATAAATGCTCAGGTCTATCATATAGCTTATCTCTTAGATAAGGAGTTCATATTTCCTTATATCCAA
The DNA here is from genome assembly GCF_001698545.2 of Rhinopithecus bieti. Taxonomy (NCBI): domain Eukaryota; kingdom Metazoa; phylum Chordata; class Mammalia; order Primates; family Cercopithecidae; genus Rhinopithecus; species Rhinopithecus bieti. The sequence goes on from NW_016803302.1 coordinate 499,245, forward strand.
GTGTTGAGGGATCCCAGAAATTGACCACTTATCACACTGGCCAGGGTTACTCAGGCAGTGGGTGGCAGAGCCTGGATAAAATCTTATAGGTCTCATGATACTCGTGTTTAGCTCTCTTCACACTTCTTTGTGCATATTGTGAGATGATCCCTGTGTTGTTTAGCTGTGTCGTGTGTTTTGACAGGTATTAAGAGTTATGTATGCTGAGGCCATATTATAGATGCTTCTTTTCTTTTCCAGCTTTCTGCTTTGACTCCTTTATAGCATTTTAAGGCTCTCATTATGGGAGACAGTAGGAAGTGGTAAACACCGCACTCGGCCAGGTTCTGTTCATTTTTAAAAGTCCCAAGATATGGGCTGGGTGTGGTGGCCCACGCCTGTAATCACAGCACTTTGGGAGGTCAAGGTGGACAGATCATTTGAGGCCAGGAGTTCGAGACCAGCCTCGCCAACATGGTGAAACCTCGTCTCTACTAAAAGATACAAAAATTAGCTGGGTGTCTTGGCACTTGCCTGTAGTCCCAGATACTTGGGAGGCTGAGGCATGAGAATCTCTTGAACCTGGGAGGCAGTGGTTGCAGTGAGCTGAGATCGTGCCACTGTACTCCAGCTTGGGAGACAGTAGGACTCTGTCTCAAAAAAAAGTCCCAAGATATGGGATACTTAGTCACACATCTTAGTATCAGAGGCTTCATCTCATCCATCTCAGCACATGTTTGCTTATTCACCATGACAGGGAGAAATTAACTTAGTAAATGTATGTACTGGTTTTTAAGCTTCTACCTAGAACTGATACATGCCACTTTTCATAGTTTATTAGCCAGAGTCAGGCACATTGCCATGCCTAACTTAAAAGGGGACAGGAAAATGTGATTCAACCATGTGTGCATTCCACATGTCTGGAAGAGAGGAAAACAGTAATATTTGTGAGCAGTACTTAATGACTTTCTCAAGCTGTTGACATTTATTGAGTGCTTACTATATGCCACTTAGATGCTGTTCTAAGTGCTTAGCTTGGAACTTCATCCTCGTAACAACCCAGATAATATTCTTAGCTCAGTTTTACAGGCAAAAAACCTAAATTACAGAGAGTTTGAGCAATTTGCCCAAGGTTGTCTATGAAGTGGCAAAATCAGAATTTGAATTTAGATCATCTGGCTCCAAAGTCAGTGCTTGAATCTCTAGCCTACAGCTCCTTCAGTACCCAATAGATCATAAAACAAAAATTTTTTTTTTTGGTTGCCTGAATTCCCACAAGACTTTAAGCCCTTTGAAAACAGAAACCCATCTTATATTTTATATGTTTCAGTGTTGGCCTTTGTAGTAGGAGCTTAAAAATACTTATGGTGAATTGAACTGAACAAATCAGAAACTAGATAATCAACTGCTGAAAGCTTAGGGGTCTTTTTTTCTCTGAAATTAAAAACTGATAAAAGAAATATGAATCAAGGCTATGAAAGCAAGAATAAGAGATAAGATAAATATGGATTTATTCACAAAATATGGGAAACCAAGAAATAAGAGGTACTCCTTTGCATTTTGAAAGTAATATTTTAAAATTTACAAAGAAATCACAAACATCTGTATTAAAAAGTGGGCCAAGAGGCCGGGTGCAGTGGCTCACGCCTGTAATCCTAGCACTTTGGGAGGCTGAGGTGGGCAGATCACTTGAGGTCAGGAGTTCAAGACCAGCCTGGCCAATATGATGAAACCCCGTCTCTACTAAAAATAAAAAAATTAGCTGGGCGTGGTGCACATGCATGTAATCCCAGCTACTCAGGAGGCTAAGGCTGAGAATCATTTGAATCCAGGAAGTGGAGGTTGCAGTGAGCTGAAATTGCACCACTGCATTCCAGCCTGGGCGACATAGCGAGACTCCTCCAAAAAAAAAATAAAAGGTGGGCAAAGGACATGAACAGATACTTCTCAAAAGAAGATATATATGTGGCCAACAAATATGTGAATAAAAGTTCAACATCACCAATCATTAGAGAATGCAAATCCAAATCACAGTGAGATACTATCTCACACCAGTCAGAATGGTGATTATTAAAAAGTCAAAACAGATGCTGGTGAGATTGTGTAGAAAAAGGAACCCTTTTACAATGTTGGTGGGAGTGTGAATTAGTTCAATCATTGTGGAAGACAGTGTGGCAATTCCTCAAAGACCTAGAGGCAGAAATACCTGGCCGCTGCACTCTAGCCAGGGCAATAGAGCAAGACTCTGTCTCAAGAGAAAAAAAAAAAGAAAGAAAGAAAATGTGGTACATATACATCGTGGAATACTATGCAAGCATCAAAAGGAATGAGATCATGTCCTTTGCAGAGACATGGATGGAGTCGGAAGCCATTATCCTCAGCAAATTAATGCAGGAACAGAAAACTAAACACCACATGTTCTCACTTATAAGTGGGAGCTAAATGATGAGAACACATGGACACATGGCGGGGAATGACATACACTGGGGCCTGTCAGAGGGCGGGGGGTGGGAGAAGGGAGAAGGGAGAAGATCAGGAAGAATAGCTAGTGGATGCTGGGCTTAATACCTGGGTGATGAAATGATCTGTGCAGCAAATCACCATGGCACAGATTTATCTATGTATTAGTTGGTGCAAAAGTAATTGCTGTTTCGGACCGTGGGTTTTAAATAATTATAACTAGGCTCAAACACATCTTTATTCATTAAGATAGTAACCATTACAATCAACACATTTTTGCCAACAAGACATAAGTTTGTTAATTCCTTTAGCTTAAAAATCCATGCTTTGGGGCTCAATGAACTCTTGGAAAGCATTTTCTGCATCCTGTTGGTTGTGGAAGCATTTTCCCTGCCAGAAGTTGTGAACATGCTTGAAGAAGGGGTAGTCAGTCGGTGAGAGGTCAGGTGAATATAACGGATGAGGCAGAACTTCGTAGCCCAATTCTTTCAACTTCTGAAGCGTTGGTTGTGTGATGTGCAGTCAGATATTGTTGTGGAAAAGAATTGGGCCTTTCCTATTGACCAATGCCGGCTGCAGGCGTTGCAGTTTTTGGTGCATCTCATCTATTTGCTGAGCATACTTCTCAGATGTAATGGGTTTCCTGGGATTCGGAAAGCTGTGGTAGATCAGACTGGCAGCAGATCACCACACAAGGTGACCATGACCTTTTTTTCAGTGCAGGTTGGCTTTGGGAAGTGATTTGGAGCTTATTCTCAGTCCTACCACTGAGCTGGTTGTCATTGATTATAGTATAAAATCCACTTTTCATCACACATCACAATCCAATTGAAAAAATTGTTCGTCGTTGTTGCGTAAAATAAGAGAAGATGACACTTCAAAACGATGATTTTTAAATTTTTCGCTTAGCTCATGAGACACGCATTTATCAAGCTTTTTCACGTGTCCAATTTGCTTCAGATGCTAAATGACCATAGAATCGTCGACATTGAGTTCTTCCAAAACTTCTTGTGTAGTTGTAAGAGGATCAGCCTCGATGATTGCTCTCAATTTGTTTTTGTCAGCTTCCAATGGCCAGCCTTCATGCTCCTCATCTTCAAGGCTTTGGTCTCCTTTGCAGAACTTCTTGAACCACTACTGCACTGTACACTTGTTAGCGGTTCCTGGGCCAAATGCATTGTTGATGTCGCGCGTTGTCTCCACTGCTTTATGATCCATTTTGAACTTGAATAAGAAAATTGCTCAAAAAGACAAAAATAATTTCCTTTTCCCCTAACCTCATTTCTATAGTCTAAAATAAATATAAAATATGGGCTTGGCACGGTGGCTCATGCCTGTAATCCCAGCACTTTGGGAGGCTGAAGCAGGTGAATCACTTGAGGCCAGGAGTTTAAGATCAACCTGGCCAACACGGTGAAACCCTGTCTCTACTAAAAATACAAAATTAGCTGAGCATGGTGGCATGGGCCTGTACTCCCAGCTACTCGGGAGGCTGAGGTAGGAGAATTGCTTGAACCTGGGAGGTGAAGGTTGCAGTAAGCCATGGTCATGCCACTGTACTCCAGAGTGAGACTCCCTCTCAAAAAAAAAAAAAAAAATTAAATAAATAATAAAATAAATATAAAATAAACAGCAAGTAATAAGTCATTAGCAAAAAAAAAAGTGAGAAACATGCATTAAAATGATGTATAACATAACCACATTTATTTAAGGATGTATTCCAATATCGAACCGCAAATTTCAACAATGCAAAAACCACAATTATGTTTGCACCAACCTAACAGCAAGCCTGCACGTTCTGCACATGTATCCCTGAACTTAAAAGATGAAAATAAAGACTGGGTATGGTGGCTCACACCTGTAATCCCAGCACTTTGGGAGGCCAAGTTGGGCAGATTGCCTAAGGTCAGGAGTTTGAGACTAGTCTGGCCAACATGGTAAAATCCTGTCTCTAATAAAAATAAAAAAGTTAGCCAGGCATGGTGGCGGGCACCTGTAATCCCAGCTACTCGGGATGCTGAGGCAGGAGAATCACTGGAATCTGGGAGGCGGAGTTTGCAGTGAGCTGAGATCTTGCCACTGCACTCCAGCTTGGGTGACAGCGAGACTCCATCTTGGAAAAAAAAGAAAAAAAAGTTGGAAAAAAAATTTTTTTTTTTGAGACGGAGTCTTGCTCTGTCGCCCAGGCTGGAGTACAGTGGCGCGATCTCGGCTCACTGTAACCTCCGCCTCCCGGGTTCACCCCATTCTCCTGCCTCAGCCTCCCAAGTAGCTGGGACTACAGGAGTCTGCCACCACACCTGGCTAATTTTTTGTATTTTTAGTAGAGACGGGGTTTCACCATGTTAACCAGGATGGTCTCGATCTCCTGACCTCATGATCCGCCCTCCTTGGCCTCCCACAGTGCTGGGATTACAGGTGTGAGCCACCGCGCCCGGCCTATGGAAATTTTTTTAAAAAAGTAATGTTTTGATAAAAGTAAGAGAAATTAATATCAGTTGCAAATATAAATATGGTGAAAAATGATGTAGATACATTTGTGAGTGATATATTATTCTTGGAGACCCCACAACTCTCCATTCAAGGTTGTCATCCTTCAAAGCCCAGACTGGTGTCATTGTTGTTGTTGATGAGGTTCAAGGACCAGTGTAGCTGAAAAGACCCAGGTGGGATGTAGCATCCTTTTCATAGGGCCAGGATTTGAAATATTTTTTTTCTTCACTTTTAGTCTTTCTTGGCTGTGTATCTAGGCCCTGAGGCAATGATTTTTCAAGCCTAACACTGAAATACTTTTCACTATTATGATGAGGCACTGCCTACTTCTCAAAACTGGTCATTCTTTTGAGAATTTGTGGATGGATCATTCATGCCAGCAATATTCATAGATTCTAAAAATAGCTCCTCTACCCAGACTTCCTTAGGGATACACTAAAGCCCAGGTAGAATATAATGGAAAAAAAGACCACCTGGTGGAGATGGCAATGAGGTTTTTAATTATGACAATGAGAGGCTTTGCCAAGTTCCAAATGGAAAAATAGTTTCTACTTAGAACTAAGCTGATGTACAATGTGAAGGTAATTGCTAATGCGGTTTGATGTGGGGAAAAGCTACTCAGAATGTTTCCATATACTGGCCACTGTGTTAGTAGATTTTCGTGAGAGAACATGAACAAGAAGATTAAAAAAATATAAATAAATTTTAGCTCCCTAGAAAAATTTATCAGTAGATTCAATCCTTTGGGTTTACCATTGGTCTTCTTTTAGGTTCTTTGAAATGCTCTCAGAACAGGTAACTCGTTAAATTACAACAAATAATTTATTACTTGCTTTCCTTCCTTTAATGGAGACTGGAGAGTTAAGAGTGTGCTGTGCAGAGAAGTTGGGTCCTGAAAGGACCATGGAAGCTGAAAGATGTCTCACAATTTAGCACTTGCTAAGTCTTGCTTACACTGATTTCAAAACTGTGGCCCAGTTGATCTCCAAACTTTTCTCTACATTGTGCACTTCCGTTACATGGATATTCGATTTTGTTTTCTTTATTTTTTTTTAAGACAGGGTCTTGCTCTGTTGCCCACACTAGAGTGCAGTGGTACAATCTCAGTTCACTGCAACCTCTGCCTCCTGGGCTCAAGCGATCCTCCCACCTCAGCCTGCGCAAGGACTACAAGTACATGCCACCATGCCCAGCTAATTTTTCATATTTTTTGTAGAGACAGGGTTCACCATATTGCCCAGGCTGGTCTCAAACTCCTGGGCTCGAGCAGTCTTTTCGCCTCAATATTAGATTTCATATGGAGTATTCCACCAATGTTTTGAATTACCAGGGACCAAAAACATAAAAGTGAATAAAAAACGGTCCTGTTTTTGAGTAACTCATAACTTAGGGAAGGAGGCAAGCAAATGAGGAAGAAGGAAAACAGTTATAAGCAGATAATGATAATGAAATGTGAAAACAGATATAATACGCAGAATATTGTAGGAAACCAGAAGACAGAGTGACATATTCTGTCGAGGGCATGACACAGGTACAGTTTCATCAAGGAAGTAAAAAGCTTAGTCTTAGAGAATGATTAGAAGTTTCTAGGCAGAGAAAAATGGCTAGTGTGTTCCAAAAGGAGGGAAAAGCATGTGCTTGATCAGGTTTCTACAATATATCTAAATTCAAATAGGGACTTAGTAGAGCCAGGCCGGGCATGGTGGCTCATGCCTGTAATCCCAGCACTTTGGGAGGCCGAGGTGGGCGAATCACCTGAGGTCAAGAGTTTGAGACCAGCCTGGCCAACGTGGTGAAACTCTATCTTACTAAAAATACAAAAATTAGCTGGACATGGTGGTACGTGCCTGTAATCCCAGCTACTCAGGAAGCTGAGGTAGGAGAATCGCTTGAACCTGGAAGCAGTGGTTGCAGTGAGCCAAGATCGTACCATTGCACTCCAGCCTGGACAACAGAGCAAGACTCTGTCTCAAGGAAAAGAAAAGCAAAACCTAAAAAAATTACTAAAAGCCTCAAGATCATTAAATTCAGACCATTTCCTACAGCTGAAGATTTGGGTTAAAATAAAAGGTAGTCAGACATAGTTTGCAATAAAATATTGCCATGGAATACTTTCAAATTTAAATGATCAAAAAATGAATTGTTTTGCTAAACTACAAATCAATTTATATGATTAAACTCTTAGGGTTTTTTTTTTTTTTGAACAAAGGTAAAAAAAAATCGTTTAATAGCATGTTCTCAATACTTGCTTACAAATGAACCCTTGGGTTTTATGAACCCTTGGGCAAATCCCTTAACTTCCTCCATGCCTCAGTTTCCTCAACTATAACATATAATCCCTATCTTCTAGGGTAGGTATGAAGACCAAATGAGTAAATGTACAAAAAATGCTTAGAACAGAGTTTGAACATAGGTAGTACTATGTAAGAGGCCAGGCGCAGTGGCTGACGCCTGTAATCCTAGGACTTATGGAGACTGAGGCGGCAGGATCACTTGAGGGCAGTAGTTCGAGACCAGCCTGGCCACCATAGTGAAGCCCTGTCTCTACTAAAATACAAAAATTAGCCGGGTGTGGTGGTGCAAGCAAAACAAAACAAAACAAAACAAAACAAAAAACAGAAATCACTGCCAAGGCCAATATCATGACACATTCCCCTGTATTTTCTTCTTCTTCTTCTTTTTCTTCTTTTTATTTGAGACAGAGTCTCACTCTGTCACCCAGGCTGGAGTGCAATGGCATGATTTTGGCTCACTGCAACCTCTACCTCCTGGGTTCAAGCAGTCCTCCTGCCTCAGCCTCACAAGTAGCTGGGACTACAGGCGTGCATCACCATGCCCAGCTAATTTTTGTATTTTTCTTAGAGCCAGGTTTCACCATGTTAGCCAGGCTGGTCTCAAATTCCTGACCTCAGATGATCCACCTGCCTTGGCCTCCCAAAGTGCTGGGATTACAGGTATGAACCACCATGCCTGGCCACCCCCTGGATTATAGGAGTTTTACAATTTCAATTCTTAACGTTTAAGTCTTTAATCCATTTTGAGTTGATTTTTTTTATAGTGTAAGATATTCTGATTTCATTCTTTTGCTTGTGGACATCCAGTGTTTTTGGTTTTGTTTTTTTGAGACAGGGTCTCACTCTGTCACCCAGGCTGGCAAACAGCAGTGCCATCTCGGCTCACTGCAATCTCTGCCTCTTGGGTTCAAGTGATTGTCACACCTCAGTAGCTGGGATTACACGTGCGTGCCACCACTCCCGGGTAATGTTTTTTTTTTGTAGTTTTTTTGGTAGAGATGGTTTTGCTGTGTTAGCCAGGCTGTCTTGAACTCCTGACCTCAAGTGATCTGCCCACCTTGGTCTTCCAAAATGATGGGATTACAGGTGTGAGTCACCATGTCTGGCTGATATCCAGTTTTTCCAACATATCCTTGTTGTGTATTTTTGGCATTCATGTGGAAGATCAGTTGACCATATATGTGTAGATTTCTTTCTGGGCTTTCTATTCTATTGTTTTTGTTTTTCAGAGATGGAGTCGCACTCTGTGGCCCATTGTGGAGTGTAGTGGTACAATGGTAGCTCACTGCGGCCTTGAACTCCTGGGCTCAAGCAATCTTCCCAAGTAGTTGGAATTATAGGTGTCAGCTGCCTGCCTGGCCCTGGGCTCTCTATTCTCTTCCAATGGTCTCTATGTCTGTTTTCACATTGGTACCTTACAGTTTTAGTTACTAGAGCTTTATAATATATTTTGAAATCAGGAAATGTGATGCCTTCAGCATTGTTCTTCTTTCTCAAGATTGTTTCAGTTATTCAAAGTCTTTTCTTCTAGTTCCAATTTTAAAATTGGTGCAATTAGCATCTTTTTATTTATTTATTTTTATTTTTTTGAGACATGGTCTGTTGTCCAGGCTGGAATGCAGTAGCACAATTTCAGCTCACTGCAACCTCTGCCTCCTGGGCTCAAGCGATTCTCATGCCTCAGCCTCCCAAGTAGCTGGGACTATGGGCGCATGGCACCATACACAGCTAATATTTGTATTTTTGGTAGAGATGTGGTTTTGCTCTGTTGGTCAGGCTGGTCTCGAACTCCTGACCTCAAATGATCCTCCTGCCTCAGCCTCCAAAAGTGCTGAGATTATAGGCATGAGTCACCACACCTGGCCTATCTTTTTTTTTTTTTTTGGTAGGGGCAGAGTCTCACTCTGTCACCCAGGGTGGAGTACAGTAGCATAATCTCGGCTCATTGCAACCTCTGCCTCCTGGGATCAAGCAATTCTCCAGTCTCAGCCTCCCAAGTAGCTGGGATTACAGGCGCCCGCCACCACACCTGACTAATTTTTGTATTTTTTGTGGAGAGAGGGTTTTGCTATGTTGGCCAGGCTGGTCTTGAACTCCTGACCTCAAGTGATCCATTTGCCTCTGCCTCCCAAAGAGCTGAAATTATAGGTGTAATTTCAGCCACCATGCCTGGCCAGCATCTTATTTTGTAACAGTCTAGTTTGGATTATTATCAGCTTGATTTTTTTTTTTTTTTTTGAGACAGAGTCTTGCCCTGCCTCACAGGCTGGAGTACAGTGGCATGATCTCAGCTCACTGCAACCTCCACCTCCTGGGTTCAAGCAGTTCCCCTGCCTCAGCCTCCCAAGTAGCTGGGATTACAGGCATGCATCACCATGCGCAGCTAATTTTTTTGTGTTTTTAGTAGAGATAGGGTTTCACCATGTTGGCCAGGCTGGTGTCGAACTCCTGACCTCCAGTGATCCACCTGCCTTGGCCTCCCAAAGTGCTGGGATTACAGGCGTGAGCCACCACATCCGGCCTATCAGCTTGATTTTAATAGTGTATAAAAATTTTGCTTCCATATAGCTCTGTTCTCTCCCCCTCCTTTGTGCTATTACTGTCATACAGATTACATATTATACACTGTGTTCCCATCAACACAGATGTATAAGTACTGCTTTAGGCAGTGGCCTTTTAATTAGATAGGAGATAAAAAGAGTTACAAACAAAAAATTCATTTTAAAGTCAGGCACCATGGCTCACACCTGTAATCCTAGCTCTTTGGGAGGCTGAGGCTGGCAGATCACTTGTAGTGAGGAGTTCAAGACCAGCCCAGCCAATATGGTGAAACCCTGCCTGTACTAAAAATACAAAAATTAGCCGGGTGTGGTGGCACATGCCTGTAATCCCAGCTATTTGGGAGGCTGAGGTAGGAGAATCACTTGAACCCGGGAGGCAGAGGTTGCAGTGAGCCGAGATTGCACCACTGCACTCCAGCCTGGGCAACAGAATGAAATTCTGTCTAAAGAAAAAAAAAAATCATTTAACTGTCTTTTATTTTAACTATGTAGTCTTTTTTTTTTTAACCTATGTAGTTTTGTTTTTTTGTAGAGAGATGGGATTTCACTATGGTGCCCAGGTTGGTTTTGACTTCTTGGCCTCAAGTGATCCTCCTTCCTCAGCTTCCCAAAGTGCTGGGATCACAGGCATGAACCATGATGCTGAACCCTATGTAGTTATCTTTAAGAGATTTCTTGATTTGCATTCAAGTTACTCCCTAAGTTCTTTTATTTCAGCCTGAAGGACTCTGTTTAGTTAGTATTTCTTGTAGGTTTGCTAGTGCCAGTATCTTTCACAAAGTAGAAGAGACCTCAAACCTATTCCATATTTTTCATTTTACACACGGGGAAATCAATGTCAAAAGAGGTTAAGTGACTTAACTGAAGTCACACTGCTAGTTAGTAGTGGAAGCCACACTATAAATCAGATTTCCTGACTACTAGTTTATAGTTTTCCCAACCATTCCAAATTTTTGTCAAGATGTCGACTGTGATTACCCAGTTTGGTGATAATGTACTTAATAATAGGGCACAAAAGAATGAATTGGCCCATAAGAATTTAATTAGAATAATGTATTTCTGGTAATGAGATTGCTGTCTGCCTGATGGCTTTCCTTCAGAACACTTTAATATGGTTCACTCAGAATTCTGATTTCTAAGTGATTTTAATCCTGACCTGTGTACATTATTTTGTGTTAAATTCATTTTTTAGGCTTTCATAGTCTGAGGTTCTCTTTCATGTTTCAATCTCTCTTTGATGTCAGACCTTTGATAAGATATTCCATAGGTGGACGGTTCATGAGAATGCATGAGAAATGAAGACATTTGCCACCACACAAGCAAAATGGGTCAATTCAGTAATTAGGAAATCCGGAATTTGTGAGGGTTTTGTGACATTCGTTACAGTAATCATGTTTATGTTGTACAGTATCTCTCCTTAGGCTGGGCATGGTGGCTCACACCTGTACTCCCAGCACTTTGGGATGCTGAGGTGGGAGCATCACTTGAGTCGAGCAGGTTGAGGCTGCAGTAGCCATGACTATGCTACTGCACCCCAGCCTGAACAAAAGAGCAAGACCTGGTCTCAAAAAAACAAGGCCGGGTGCGGTGGCTCACACCTCTAATCCCAGAACTTTGGGAGGCTGAGGTAGGTGGATCAACTGAGGTCAGGAGTTTGAGACCAGCGTGGCCAACATGGTGAAACCCTGTCTCTACTAAAAATATAAAAATTAGCTGGGCGTGGTGGCATGCAGCTGTAATCCCAGCTACTCGGGAAGCTGAGGCAGGAGAATCACTTGAACCCGGGAGGTGGAGGTTGCAGTGAGCTGAGATTGTGCCACTGCACTCCAGCCTGGGTGACAGAGCAAAACTCCATTTCAGAAAAAAAGGATAAAAAAAAGAGTGCCTGGCACGGTGACTCACACCTGTAATCCCAGCACTTTGGGAGGCTGCGGCAGGTGGATTGCTTGAGGTCAAGAGTTCAAGGCCAGCCTGGCCAACATGGTGAAATCCCATCTCTACTAAATACAAAAATTAGCTGGGTGCGGTGGTGGAGGCTGAGAGAGGCAAGAGAATCTCTTGAACCCAGGAGGCAGAGGTTGCAGTGAGCCAAGATCATGCCACTGCACTCTAGCCTGGGCGACAGAGCAAGACTCTGTTAAAAAAAAAAAAAAAAAAGTATCTCTCCTTAAACATTGTCTCATAGTGAGAATACAAAATTTACTTTATTGTAACATTGTCCTATCTCATAATGGAAGCAATTTTATTTTAGACCCCTAGTGTTTTAGTTTCTTTTATCTGTATATATATTATAATATATAATAGAATATATTATGTATACCTGGGCCTCCCAAAGTGCTGATATTACAGTCATGAGCCACATGCCCTGCTGTTTTATATTTTGTGTGTCAGTTTGTGTAAGTTGAGAGCATAGGCTTCATTTTGAATCTCTGGTCTGCCACTCATTAGCAGTGACAATTTGGGCAACTTAGTTCTCTGAGCCTTAGGTTCCTTGTCTTCCCTTGTAAGATGGGAATAGTGGCCAGGTGCGGTGGTTCATGCCTGTAATCCCAGTACTTTGGGAGGCTGAGGAGGGCAGATCACGAGGTCAGGAGTTCGAGAGCAGCCTGGCCAACCTAGTGAAACTCCATCTCTACTAATACAAAAAAATTAGCCGAGCTTGGTGGTGGGCACCTGTAGTCCCAGTTACTTGGGAGGCTGAAGCAGGAGAATCGCTTGAAACCGGAAGGCAGAGGTTGCAGTGAGCCGAGATCACGCCACTGCACTCCCGCCGGGGCAACAGGAGCAAAACTCCATCTCAAAAAAAAAAAAAAAAAAGGAATAGTTTTAACAGCTGACAAAGTTGTCTGGAGATTAAATGATATACCTATAAAGCACTTAAAGGATCATGTAATGAGTGTTCAACGAATGTTAGTTCTTATATTCTATGTGACATTGTTTCAATACTTCATTTTTTTTTCCTTTCCCCATCTTCATGCTGGAGAGAATCTGGCCACAAGGATGAGAATTTTTATGAATCCTTTAAAGAGGAAGGATGGGGCAGTGGGCTGACCTCTCTCTGACTTCTAGTCTGGGGTAGGACAAAGCCATGAAGTGCCCAAAGGAGGCAGAGTGAGAGTGGGCTAGGCAGCCAATGGCTCATGCCTGGGTATGGTTATCCCACTGTGTAGGGGGCTCCCAAGTCTGCCATCCTGCTTGATGATTCACTGAAAGGACTCACAGGATTCAGAAACGCTTTTATATTCACAGCTTACATTTATTACAGCGAAAGGATACATATTAAAGTTAGTAAAGGGAAAAGGTGCATGGGATGAAATCTAAGAGAAACTGGGTACAAATTGCCAGTGTTCTTTTTCAGTGGAGCAGCATAGACCTGCTTACTTCTCCCAGCAACGTGCGACAACATGTACAAAGTGTTGCCAACCAGGGAAGCTCACCTTAGCCTTGGTGTTCCATTAGTCCCATAGGCATGCAAGGCCTACATGAGTGAGTGACTTCAGTTACTCAGACGCCAGCACCCCCAATGCCTCTTCACTGCTCCCTACCCTTGAGCAAAAACAGGTGTTTACAATAAATCACATTGCAGGATAAACTTATCTGGTCCAACTGGTTCAGTATGGTCCAAGGTTTCAGACATGCAAAAACACTTTAAAATTTTTTTTTTTAATTTAAGAAATTTTTGTTTGTTTTGTTTTTTTGAGGCAGGTTCTCCTTCTCATTGCCTGGGCTGGAGTGTAGTAGCTCAATCTTGGCGCCCTGCAACCTCGACCTCCCGCAAGTAACTGGGACTACAGGCACACGCCATCACACCCGGCTAATTTTTGTATTTTTAGTAGACATAGGGTTTCCGTATGTTGCCCAGGCTGGTCTGGAACTCCTGGGTTCAAGTGATCTGCCCATATCGGCCTCCCAACGTTTTGTGATTACAGGCATGAGCCACTGTGCCCGGCCCAACATTCTTTAAAAAAAAAAACAAAACAAAACAGAAATAAATTTTAACACAGCAAATGAAGACAGCATTTTGCAAATTTATCGCTCAAAGGAATTACCTATTTGAGGAAATCATCGTGTTACACTTTGATAGATGAAATGTTACAGCTTTTACACCAAAAGTGAAAAATGAAATAAAAGAATGAAACGGTGACCAAGGTAATGCAGGTCAGGGGATTAAAGGTGAAGGGTCATACATTATTAAAAAGATCCAAAAGGATGACTGCATCATGATCTCTCATCAGTGTTCCAACGATGGCCTCATGCCAAACTCGAACATTCAGGCATACGTTCAAGCACCTTTTTCCGCAAAAAGATTTGTACATGACTACTCTGGCTATTCCCATGATCATCTCCAGGTGGCACGGCATTGAGAACATAGTAGGTGCTGGTTCCAAAGAATACACTTCGAGATACTCTCCTCTGGCAACCATTTCCCCTCTTCCTCCTCCTCTCCAAGGGGCCCCAAGCGTGCGCCCCAAAACACTTTTATGGAGCAGAATATCCCAAGGGTTCGAGATGATCTCCCCGCCGTGGGTCAGAGGCCAGTGCTGATTCAAGCCTTTCTTTGGAACATAAGGGGTTTAAACAACTGAGTTAACACTTTCCTTCACACTTACCTGTCCTTTTAGCCTCACAGATTGAGAGAAGGTGCACCTCGCTAGGGAGCCAGCATGTTCATTTTCCTTCAGCAGGTAACATGGTTGTTTTAGAGTTTTCTCAGTGCCCAGATTTTACTTTGAGAATAGTAATTGGTGCATCACTTGGTTCCAAACCACTTGAGGGTTATACATTCAGCACTGTCAGAGGTGTTTAAGCCAGAACAATTCCATCTTGAACAGGGGCTGCGTAATATGAGACTATGACCTACTGGGCCACATTCCCAGGAGGTAAGGCATTCTAAGTCACAGGATGAGACAGGAGGTCAGCACAAGACACAGGTCATAAAGACCTTGCTGATAAAACAGGTTGCAGTAAAGAAGTCAGCCTAAACCCACCAAAACCAAGATGGCGACGAGCTGACCTCTGGTCTTCCTCACTGCTACACTCCACCAGTGCCATGACAGTTTACGAATGCTGTGGCAACCTCAGGAAGCTATCCTATATAGTCTAAAAAGGGGAGAAACCATCAGTTCCAGGAATTTCCCACCCTTTTCCAGAAAACTCATGAATAATCCACCCTCTGTTTAGCATATACTCAATAAATAACCATAAAATTTGGCTATTTTTTAATGGAGTAACCTGTGGAGTAGCCATTCTTATTGCTTTACTTTCTTTTTCTTTTTTCTTTCTTTCTTTCTTTCTTTCTTTCTTTCTTTCTTTCTTTCTTTCTTTCTTTCTTTCGGGACGGAGTGTTGCTCTGTAGCCCAGGCTGGAGTGCAAAATTGCTTTTACTTTGCAGTGTGGACTCACCCTGAATTATTTCTTGTGCCTGGTCCATGAACCCTCTCTTGGGTTCTGTATCAAGACCCCTTTCTGGTAACAGCACCTTCCAAAGCAAATTTTAGGCCAAATATTACAAAATGTTATAGTTTATGACAGGGAGTGAGAACTTAGGAGGCCACTTGCAACTAACTCCAACTTCCCCAGCCCCAGTTTCGAAGGAGAAAAGACAGCTAGTTGCTGTTACTGGAAAGGGGTCCCAATCCAGCCCCCAAGAGAGGGTTCTTGGGTGTCGTGCAAGAAAGAATTCGAGGTGAGTCCATAAAGTGAAAGCAAGTTTATTAAGAAAGTAAAGGAATAGGCTGGGCAAGGTGGCTCATGCCTGTAATCCCAGCACTTTGGGAGGCCGAGGTGGGCAGATGACCTGGGGTCGAGAGTTTGAGACCAGCCTGACCAACATGGAGACACCCCATCTCTACTAAAAATACAAAATTAGCTGGGCATGGTGGCACATGCCTGTAATCCCAGATACTCGGGAGGCTGAGGCAGGAGAATCGCTTGAATCTGGAGGAGGAGGTTGCAGTGAGCCGAGATTGCACCATTGCACTCCAGCCTGGGCAATAAGAGCGAAACTCCATCTCAAAAAAAAAAAAAACAAGTAAAGGAAGAAGAGAATGGTTACTCCATAGGCAGAGCAGCCCCAAAGGCTGCTAGTTGCCCATTCTTATGGTTATTTCTTGATTATATGCCAAACAAAAGGTGAATTTTTCATGCCCCCCTTTTCAAGACTATATAGGGTAACTTCCTGAGGTTGGGATGGCATTTGTAAACTGTCATGGCACTGGTGGGAGTGTAGCAGTAAGGACGACCAGAGGTCACTCTCATCGCCATCTTGGTTTTGGTGGGTTTTAGCTGACTTCTTTACTGCTACCTGTTTTATCAGCAAGGTCTTTATGACCTATATCTTGTGCTGCGCTCCTATCTCATCCTGTGACTTATAGAATGCCTTAACCTCCTGAGAATGCGGCCCAGCAGGTCTCAGCCTCATTTTACGCAGCCCCATTCAAGATGGAGTTGCTCTGACTCAATTACTTCTAACATTACCGTTTATATTGGTGTGGCATACAAGTGCAGTGCTGGGCCAATGTAATTTTTTTTTTCTTTTTCTGAGATGGATTCTTACTTTGTCTCCCAGGCTGGAGTGCAGTGGTGCGAATCTCAGCTCACTGCAACCTCTGCCTCCCTGGTTCAAGCGATTCTCCTGCCTCAGCCTTCTGACTAGATGGGATTACAGGTGCGTACCACCACACCCAGCTCATTTTTGTGTTTTTAGTAGAGACCAGTTTCACCACATTGGCCAGGCTGGTCTCAAACTCCCGACTTCAAGTAATCTGCCCACCTCAGCCTCCCTAAATGCTAGGATTACAGGTGTGACACCACACCTGGCCCAATAATAATTTTATGCAATTATACTTAAAAGAGTTGATTTATCAAATGTATATAAATAATGTGATTTCATTGTTATACCAAAGGTTTTTTGTTGGCAGTTCTTACAAAAAAAAAAAGTATGTGTCCTGATTTGGACTTTTAAAATTATTTTCCGGTATATATTACTTAGATATTATTGCCTGTGCTAAAAAGGGTCTGGATAAAGGCAGTTCTTTCAACTTTCATAAACAGTCCTAAAAACAAATTTGATGTTATATGAAACATAAAAAATCTTAACTTATTTTCAACCTAAATAAGCTAAATAGCCATTCAAAATAGAATTTTACTCACCATACTTAGAGCTTATTTTAGGACAGTTAGAAAATTTTAAAATTATTTTATAGGATCTTTACAATATCTTTCCTATCTATCTGTCTGTCTGTCTGTCATCTATCATCTGTCTATCTACCTACCTACCTATTATCTATATTTTTTCACATTTTGGGGTTAAATGGAAGGTTTGGTTTTTGAATTTTCTTTTTTATTTTTTGAGATGGAGTCTTGTTCTGTCACCCAGGCTGGAGTGCAATGGCGTGATCTCGGCTCACTGCAACCTCTGTCTCCTGGGTTCAAGCAATTCTCCTGCCTCAGCCTCCCAAGTAGCTGGAATTACAGGCGCCTGCCACCACGCCCAGCTAATTTTTGTATTTTTAGTGGAGACGGGGTTTCACCATTTGGCCAGGCTGGTCTTGAACTCCTGGCTTCATGCAATCGCTGGCCTCAGCCTCCCAAAGTGCCGGGATTACAGGCATGAGCCACTGCGCCCGGCCAGTTTTTGAATTTTGTAAAAATGTCTCTGATGTAAACGCAAAAAAATGTTTCTTTAAAATTATACCATGTCTAAACTAAATTGCTAGCAAGGGATTGAATTCAGCTTTGTCCCTCTTAAGAGCTTCTTTTCACTGGGCGCAGTGGCTCACTCCTGTAATCCCAGCACTTTGGGAGGGCGAGGCGGGTGGATCACTTAAGGTCAGGAGTCCGAGACCAGCCTGGCCAACATGGTGAAACTCTGTCTCTACTAAAACTACAAAAATTAGCCAGACATATTGATGGGTGCCTGTAATCCCAGCTACTCAGGAGGCTGAGGCAGGAAGAATTGCTTGAACCCGGGAAGAGGAGCTTGCAGTGAGCAAAGATCACGCCACTGTACTCTAGCCTGAGTGACAGGGCAAAACTCCGTCTTAAAAAAAAAAAAAAAGAGCTTCTTTTCTTTCTTCAGGCACTGAGAGCATGTTCTTTGGATTAAGCTTTCCTGCCCTGTTCAGTGCTCACAGTGGAAAACTTTCAGAAAACTCTTTACCCCCCAATAGATGTGTCAATTAGACTTGCCTGGCTCCTGAGTGGTCCTCTCTGGCTTCACAAACATGCTGTGATCTTTACAAAGAGACATTTTTTTAAACGGAGATTTTATTTTTGAAATTTTTTTTTTTTAATTTTTAAAAGTATAAAGGAGGAAATAAATCTTTTCCTTCCACCCATCTTAGGTTCATTGGCTTGGGGCCCTTGTAACAAAGGATAGATTAACAACAGAAAAACATACACATTTATTTCAGTTTTATGTGACATGGGAGCCTTCGTAAGGAAATGAAGATCTGAAGAAGTGATTAAACCTGAATGTCTTTATGCTTGGTTTGATGAAGAGAGGAAAGTCATGGAGAAATATAATAGGACAAAGAAAAAGTATGATCTCAGTGTAACAAATTGGAGAATGTTAGGCCTGTTTGTTCAGATACTTTATCCTTTCCTCTGGATACAGGGAGGGCACCTTTCGCATGAGGGCTCTATGACCTGCATCAAAAGAAGGTTAGAAAATTATTCCTAGATTTTATGACCTGCTTCAGATCAAGGTCAAAAAGTGCTTCCTGTACATGTCATTCCTCAAGTTCCTTCAGCTTAAAATAATCAATCTGGTGAAGTGCCCTATTTTGGGGTAGTATGTCCTGAACTCCATCATAAGCAAATAAGGAAAAGAAGAAACCACCCTCCTTTCTCTAACACTTTGCCCTCTTTCCTCAAGTCCAAGTTGAATTAAATGTTTCTGTTAGAGTTTTGTTCTGTCTTACGATTTTGTGACCATAAGTTTTGCAACTGAGATTATTATTATTATTTGGAAACGCAGTCTCACTTTGTCGCCCAGGCAGTGGTGTGATCTCGGCTCACTGCATCCTCCCCGTCCTGGGTTCAAGCGATTCTCCTGCTTCAGCCTCCCAAGTAGCTGGGATTACAGGCGTGCACCACCACATCTGGCTAATTTTTGTATTTTTAGTAGAGATGGAGTTTAACCACGTTGGCCAGGCTGGTCTTGAGCTCCTGACCTCAAGTGATTCACCAGCCTCAGCCTCCCAAAGTGCTGCAATTACAGGCTTGCGCCACTATGCCTGGCTGAGATTATTATTCTTACTTTTGAGACAGAGTCTCACTGTGTTGCCCAGGCTGGATTGCAGTGGCACGATCTCAGCTCACTGCAATCTCTGCCTCCCGGGTTCCAGCGATTCTCCTGCCTCAGTCTCCTGAGTAGCTGGGATTACACGTACATGCCACCACACCTGGCTAATTTTTGTATTTTTAGTATAGATGGGGTTTCACCATGTTGGCCAGACTGGTCTCGAACTCCTGACCTAGTGATCTGCCTGCCTCAGCCTCCCAAAGTGTTGGGATTACAGGCGTGAGCCACTGCACCCAGCCGAGATTATGATTTCTAAATCAACCAATAAGAGAGAAAGGGGGAAATGAGAAATCACAGTACTTTTGGTACATAATCTTTTGGTACTACCACTATTCATAGTTTCTTTTTATCACATCTGTCATCATCCCTCCTTTTACATACGCAAATATGTCCACTTGTTTGTGTGACAACTATCAGTGTAATCACATATCACCTCACAGTGATGGAGGCCTTGTAGGGTATATAGAAGTGGCTTTCTTTTCTTTTTTCTTTTTCTTTTTCTTTTTTTTTGAGATGGAGTACCCCTCTATCACCCAGGCTGGAGTGCAGTGGCACAATCTCAGCTCATGGCAGTCTCTGTCTCCAGGTTCAAGCAATTCTCCTGCCTCAGCCTCCTGAGTAGCTGGGATCACAGGTGCGTGCCACTAAGCCTGGCTAATTTTTGCAGTGTTAGTAGAGATGGGGGTCTCACTATGTTGGCCAGGGTGGTCTCAAACTCCTTATCTCAAATGATCCACCTGCCTCGGCCCTGAAACTATTGGGATTACAGGCACGAGCCACCTCGCCTGGCCCGAGACCTCATCTCTATAAAAAAAGTAAAATAATTTAGCCCAGCCTGGTGGCATGTGCCTGTAGTCTCAGCTACTCAGGAAGCTGAGGTGGGAGGATCGCTTGAGCCTGGGAGGCAGAGGTTGCAGTGACCTGAGATTGTATGACTGCACTCCAGCCTTGGCTACAGAGCTCAACCCTGCCTCAAAAAAAAAAGAAAAAAGAAAAAAAATTTTGATTGATAACACATATTTCAGTTGTCTAATATAATAAGGCAAAGCACCCCTAAGACTGATATATAGGCAATAAAAGCATCAACAAATCTCCCATAGAAAAATTTCTGAAATATTTATGTTATTACAACTTACTTAAGAACTTACCTACACAAATTTAAGCTAAGGAACACTGAACATCTCTTCGGACTTGACAATTCTTCCCATGAAACAGTAGTAAGTAGACCAAATTATTTCCAGCCTCCTCTTCTCATAAGTTGAAAGACCACGTTTTTGTGCTTTTTTTTAGGAGCCCGCTGATAAATCTCAAAGATGTTTCAGGTGTAAAATATATCCTGAGATTTTAATATATTTCTTTCTTATAATTAGAATCTTATTTGGGGAAGGCAAAAATCAAGTGTTTATTAAAGGGGATTTTGACTTTTGGTTAAGAGAGAATCATGGGTGCCTGAGAAACAATGCCTGGTTACCTAGTTAGTCAAAGTAACAATAAAATATTTAATAGTAGGCATAGAAAGCAACATGCTTGAAAAGAATGTTAGATATCATGAACTCCAAGCTTCTCTTCAAAGAATCAGTATGTCAGTATGTTCAGCTCTCTTATTCTCTGTTCTCCATTTTAAAGTTTAACTTCTTGGTTGTCTTCGCCCCCTTCCCTCTAGTTTCAGTAAACAACTTTCCCGCTAATTCTAATCAGTAGTTCACATCTGTTCCTCTCGTCACCTGCTCTGTCCTGACACATCCTGAGTTACCTGTTCTGTAACCATCCTTCCTGCCAAACTACTCACCCCACCACTCTGACTCGTATCCCTGCTGTCTTTAAATTAGCCAATCAGAATTAGCTTAGACTATGCAGTCCAACCCTATCCAACAGGGGAATGACACAGGAGTAGGATCTACCTGCATCAGGAATAAGAACCCCTTCCCCTCCCTTGTTCAGGTGTGCTCTTGCCATTGCTCCATCCACCAATTGCACCCTTCTATGGAAGTAACAATCGCTTTGCTGAGAAAATTCTTTATCTGAACACTCGTTCTTTTCAGCACTGAGGAACAAGCATTTGTTTCTAAGAAGAACCTCTTTCACAAGCATGGAAACTTTGTAAATGAGCACATTGATTAAACATGACCAAAATATATAACCTCTCTGTAAAATACAAAAATAAGCTTAAATGTATTATTTTTTTAATTTTTTTTTTTTTTTTTTGAGATGGAGTCTCGCCCTGTTGCCCAAGCTGGAGTGCAATGGCATGATCTTAGCTCACTGCAACCTCCACCTCCCGGGTTCAAGCGATTCTCCTGCCTCAGCCTCCTGAGTAGCTGGGATTACAGGTGCACGCCACCACATCAGGCTAATTTTTTGTATCTTTAGTGGAGATGGGGTTTCACCACGTTGGCCACGCTGGTCTCAAACTCCTGACCTTGTGATCCACCCAGCTCGGCTACCCAAAGTGCTGGGATTGCAGGTGTGAGCCACCATGTCCAGGCAAGTGTATGTATTTTTTTTATCCTTTTGAAGTTCATAAGCATGGTGATTGGGTTTTCACACTCATGTGTGAGAAGTACCACCTGCAAAGCTTGTTATGATGTGGGCACATTACCCATCTGGCATGAGAAGAAAAAACAAAACCACATGTATATACACTTAAAATAATGCTCAAGTAGCCAATGTTTCAGTATTCTTTCTTAGGAATTATTTTGGTGTCTGATGATTATCTATTACCTCAATTTAATATCTGCCCAAGGCTTTAAGTTACCTAAGGATCTTGGAAATTGTCTTCAATCTGAGATATTATAAAACATAAAGTTGAAGTAAAAACTTATCAGAATAATGATTTCATTATATTGAGCACAAATTCACATTTTTTTCTAATTTTTTGAGATCCTGTTTCAAAAAAAATTAAAATTAAACTACTGTTCAAATCATAAAAATAAATAAGACTAATGGAATTAAAATTGTTTAGCTTAAATCAGAGAAAGTTGAGTGGTGATTTCAAGTACAGATTCATTAACTGGTTTGAATTACTCTACATATTTGAAAATAATTTTAAAAAATTGAATTTGAGTAGATACTAATAGCTTTTTATTAATTCATCTTCCTATCTTCAATTCCTTTGATTTAGATTTTATAAATTGTATTACTTGATATTTCTTTCTTCGATTTGTGAAAAGAAAATGAAACTGCATGATGACAGTAAACATTCTTATCTAAATTCTAGGTACTCACAAAAGCCTATACAGGAATTCTGCCTGAGCCCCAGGTTTTTTTTTTTTTGAGATGGAGTCTCACTCTGTTGCCCAGGCTGGAGTGCAGTGGTGCAATCTCAGCTCACTGCAACCTCCACCTCCAGGGTTCAAGCAATTCTCCTGCCTCAGCCTCCCAAATAGCTGTGACTACAGGCATGCACCACCACACCTGGCTAATTTTTGCATTTTAGTAGAGACAGGGTTTCACCATGTTGGTTAGGCTGGTCTCAGACTCCTAACTTCAGGGGATACACCGGCCTTGGCCTCCCAAAGCTGTGGGATTACAGCACTTTGGGAGGCCGAGGCAGATGGATCACCTGAGGTCAGGAGTTCGAGACCAGCTTGGTCAACATGGTGAAACCCTGTCTCTATGAAAAAAAATACAAAAAATTAGCCAGGTGTGGTGGCACGTGCTTGTAATCCCAGATACTCTGGAGGCTGAGGCAGGAGAATTGCTTGTACCTGGGAGGTGAAGGTTGCAGTGAGCCAAGATTGTGTGATTGTACTCCAGCATGGGTGACAAGAGCAAGACTCCATCTCAAAATAAAAAAAGGAAAAGAGATGGGATCTTTCTATGTTGCCCAGAGAGGGTTACAGTGGTCACAGACAAGTGCACTGCACAGATCATAGCACACTACAGCCTCAACTCCTGAGCTCCAGTGATTCCCCTGCCTCAGCCTCCAGAGTAGCTGAGACCACAGGTGGGCACCATTGTGCCTTTCTCACTCTTAGCTTTTCAATCAGATGCTATTGCTGCTTGTCATAGAAAGTGAAGTAGGCTGTTACAGAGAAGATCTAAATGTCCTATCTATTTATTGAGAACTTTTCCCGTTTTTATCCAGAATAGAGAACAGAGCACGTTGGAGAGAAGCACATTTCCAGTAGTTCAAACCTAGATGTTTGCTTCACAGAATCTGTGGACTGTTACCTATAAATGGACATTGTCTCCTGCATAGAAAAATCTTGGTGTAAAATCAATTAATTATACATTTTTGAGACCTTTATGAAAAAATTATTTTTAAAATGCAAGTGGACTAGGCACGGAGGCTCGTGCCTATAATCCCAGCACTTTGGGAGGCCGAGGCAGGTGGATCACCTTAGGTCAGGAGTTCAAGACCAGCCTGTCCCACATGGTGAAACCCCATCTCTACAAAAATACAAAAATTAGCTGGGCGTGATTGCAGGTTCCTGTAATCCTAGTTACTCAGGAGACTGAGGCACGAGAATTGCTTGAACCCAGGAGGTGGAGGTTGTAGCGAGCAGAGATTGTGCCATTGCACTCCAGCCTGGGTGACCAAGAGAGACTCTGTCTCAACAACAAAAAATAAAATAAAATGGAAGCGGAGAGGGATGTATTTTAACAAATACTGTAACAAAACACTGTTAGTGTTTATGTAGCAATTCTATAGTGTAAATAGTTTCTTGGGTTCTGTTGCTGAGCACATTTTTAGTAAGAACTAAAAAAATAGAAAAATAATTGGGAAATCTAACAAGAAGAAAAGGAAGATGTCCCAGTGGAGAAAATGAAGGGGGAAAAAAAAAGAACTCAGTTTAAACTTGCCTTTGGGCCGGGTGCCATGGCTCATGCCTGTAATCCCAGCACTTTGAGAGGCCGAGGTGGGCGATCACTTGTGGTCAGGAGTTCGAGACCAGCCTGGCCAACATGGTGAAACCCTGTCTTTACTAAAAATACAAAAATTAACCGGGTGTGGTGGCTCACGTCTGTAATCCCAGCTACTCAGGAGGCTGAGGCAGGAGAATCACTTGAACCCAGGAGGTGGAGGTTGCAATGAGTTGAGATCACACCACTGCACTCCAGCCTGGGTGTCAGGGTGAGACTCCCGTTTTGAAAAAAAAAAAAAAGTATATACACACACACACACACACAAACATACATATATGTAGAAACAAAAAAACTTTGGGGGGATTTATTATAACAACATAGGTAAGCAGTTGTATTTGTCTTCAATTAGGTGAATTATTTTTTTTTCCAGATTGATGATTACCCAGAATTTTTGAGCTCGCCAGATAGAGAAATCAGTCAACACATTCGTATCATCTATTCTTCAACTGTTTTGAAAAAAGAGTGTAAAAAGTCAAACAGTGTCAGGAAATTCCTATTTCCATTTCATCATACTAAAGCTAACAACGAGAAAGGTAGGTACTTCCAGTCTGTCTCTGGATCTAAGGCAAAAAAAAAAGTATGTAATATATTTCTTAAAATTGATGCAGGATATTTTGCTCCTTAGTTCAGGTAAAATCCAGGTTCTTATCACACAGCCAGGAAAATTAGGCATGGGGACACATTGAAAGATGCAAGAGAGTGGGATTTATTAAAAGAAAGCTCTCGGTGGAAAAAAGGGGTCTGGCCAACTGGCGCTCACCTCACAGATTGAGTATCAGTCTGCCACACACAAGAGCTGAAGATACCAGGCTCATCCACCCGCACAAGGCTCGAATTCCTGGTGGTTCCAACCCTACTCTCCCAGCGCACATGTGGAGTCGCCCAGACAAGGCCCTTGGAAGGTTTCCTTATCTTCCTCCTGCATCTATCATTACCCAGTCGAAAGAAGTACATCTAAGGCCCGGCGCGGTGGCTCACGCCTGTAATCCCAGAATTTTGGGAGGCCGAGGCGGGCGGATCACGAGGTCAGGACATCCAGACCATCCTGGCTAACACGGTGAAACCCCGTGTCTACTAAAAATGCAAAAAATTAGCCGGGCGTGGTGGCGGGCGCCTGTAGTCCCAGCTACTCGGGAGGCTGAGGCAGGAGAATGCCCTGAACCCGAGAAGCGGAGCTTGCCGTGAGCCGAGATCGCGCCACTGCACTCCAGCCCGGGCGACAGAGCGAGACTCCGTCTCAAAAAAA
>NW_016803302.1:525699-541729 GCF_001698545.2 Rhinopithecus bieti
ATAAGGATAAGAACGAGGAATGATCTTAACTGCTTCCAGCTGACGGGGGCGCTGTTTTGGGAAAATGGCAGTCAGATCTCCCTCAGCGGCCTATCTCAGGGTTCCCTGTAGAAGGGGCCATCCTCTGGTGCTCTGGTTGCATGACTATTTGGAGTTTAATGGCCTGAAAGTGAGAAGAGATAAACTGGCTTATTAGAAAACATGTATCAAAATGAAATAAGGATGGTGGGTAAGGACAGCTCAAAGATCCTGAGACCTTTTACTAATTTGCACCAAAAGCCTGAGTGGTTAAAAAAAAAACACACATACACACACAAAAAACCTTTTACTCTTTTGCTGGCATGTTGGGCTTCTGGGTTCCCTTCCCCTGAGCCCAATCTTAAGCAACCAGTTTAAGGTTTGGGAAAGTAACTTTTTCCAGTTTGGAGGATGTATCCAAAGGGAGTATCCCGTAGTACCGAGATACAATACCTATCTGTGAAGAGAGGACAGAGGAGGAAAGAGGAAAGAAAATGACTTTTTTTCCCAGGGGGTTCAGGATGCATTCGAAAGGGGTACAGCTTGAAGATGAATGGCTACTCCTCTATTCATAGAAAGAGGGGAGTGAGGCATCCCACATTCCCATCTCTTCCTAGCGAATACCCAGTATACATGAGAAGTGAGGCATGCCTCTTTCTTTCTTCCATCCTTATATCCCTGAGTCTCAGGGACCACATCAGGGTGCCATCCATGGGTATCAAAGCGGCTTTCACTAATGTTAACCGGGGGGCCTAGGGGCTGGGAATATATACTCTTATTCATGTACGCCCTATCTCCCCTGCTGTCAGTAGCCATTGAGTTCCTTAGACTTCATTTATGCCATGGATATCATCAGCATGACCTTTTTTCATGAATTGGGAAGCTTGGCTTAATTGGCAAGAATCAGTCATGCTTACCTGTGCTGTGCCTTTTAACTTCTGTTATTGCCTGCAGCTGGATCCTTCAGATCCAGCTTTCTTTCCTGGGGCTTTGACCCAAAGCTTGGAATTGAGTTTGGGACAAAAATGTGTCTGCGGGGGAGGGGGTTGCATAGACTCCTTATTATAAGCCAAATGCTAAGGTGGAATTGAGTCATCCTCTAACAAGGGAGAGAAAAGGATGTCTGTGACATGCCCAGATAAGTGATGGCTATATTTATTCTTGCTAAGATTTGGGTGCATGGGGTTTCGCTGTGGTTAACTCCCTTGGTCTTATTTTCCCAAATGGCAGGATGTGTAGGATAGTTTCTCAGAACTTGAATAGTGATCCAGATTTTTACATTACCCATCCCCTTTTGTTCCTTATGAGCTACAGCCAGAGATTGCTGATTGGTTCACAGGAATAAACAGGGTTAGTCTAAAATGTAGGCAAAACTTAAAACAGCTAATCTAAAAGTCTAGAATTTAATAAAAAATATTTAAGTTTTGAAATATAATTTCTTTCTCCCCAGTCCTCATTTTTGCTAAAAACAAATCATGATAGGACTGAGTTGTTTGCAAAATAGACTTTAGTCTTATATTTGACCTGATTATTTGCATAAAGTGCAGCAAAGATAATTATTTTTACATAGGCCTTTTAGACTGGCTTTGATGAAACTCTGTTCCACAAGGAATCTCAGATAAGACTTTCTAAAGCTGAGCCCCGCCAGGGGCTAGTACCCTCAAATACCTGAAAGTTGGGTAAATGCCTCTCCTCTTGAGGTCCCAAGAGCATGGGGTCCTGGATCTGTTAGAAAGTGACATTCTTTATTCACCACAAATTAGCAACCCGGTGTGGGGACTGTATAGACAACCTATCAGGCCAGTTTTCCCAAGAGGCTTTTATCAGTTCTGCAAGTCAAGCTTGACTCCTTAAAGGGAAGCATACCTTTCCAGTCAAAGCCTTGGTAAAACAACCAGTTTCTCCAGTTGCATCCTATTGCAAAGAAAATGGATTTTTTTTTTTAGCCACTCTGTGGTACGTTGTTACCCTATCAAACTAATGCAATGCAGCCCTATCAAACTAATGCAATGATGTACTCAAACTTGAATTTCATTTTTCTTTATTTTTTCCGTAGGTTATTGGGGTACAGATCATATTTGATTACATGAGTAAGTTCTTTATTGGTCATATTTGGTTACATAAGTAAGTTCTTCAGTGGTAATTTGTGAGATTTTGGTGCACCCATCACCCAAGCAGTATACATTGCATCCTATTTGTAGTCTTTTATTCCTCACCTCCCTCCTACCCTTCCCCCCAAGTTCCCAAAGTCCATTATATCATGCTTTTTTTTTTTTTTTTTTTTTTTTTTTTTTTTTTTTTTTGAGATGGAGTCCTGCTCTGTTACTCAGGCTGGAGTGCAATGGCGTGATATTGGCTCACTGCAACCTCCACTTCCTGGGTTCAAGCAATTATCCTGCCTCAGCCTCCCGTAGCTGTAGCTGAGATTACAGGCAACCACCACCATGCCTGGGTAATTTTTATATTTTTAGTAGAGACAGGGTTTCACCATGTTGGCCAGGCTGGTCTCGAACTCCTGACCTTGTGATATGCCTGCCTTGGCCTCCCAGAGTGTCGGGATTACAGGCGTGAGCAACCGTTCCCAGCCTATTGTATCATTCTTATGCTTTTGTGTCCTCATAGGTTAGCTACCACAAATCAGTGAGAATGCAAAATGTTTGCTTTTCCATTCCTGAGTTACTTCACTTAGAATATTAGTCTCCAGTTGCATCCAGGTCACTGTGAATGCCGTTAATTCACTCCTTTTTATGGCTGAGTAGTATTCCATCATATATACATATACACACATATATATGCCACAGTTTCTTTATTCACTCATTGATTGATGGGCATTTGGATTGGTTCCACAATTTTGCAATTGTGAATTGTACCACTATAAACATGCATGTGCAAGTATCTTTTTTGTATAAAGACTTTTATTCCACTGGGTAGATGCCCAGTAGTGGGATTGCTGGATCAAATGGTAGTTCTATTTTTAGTTCTTTAAGGAATCTCCACACTGTTTTCCATAGTGGCTGTAGTAGTTTACGTTCCCACCAGCAGTGTAAAAGTGTTCCCTGATCACCGCATCCACACCAACATCTACTGTTTTTTGATTTTTTGATTATGGTCATTCTTGCAGAAGTAAAGTGGTATTGCATTGTGATTTTGCTTTGCATTCCCCTGATCATTAGTGACGTTGAGCTTTTTTTCATGTTTGTTGGCCATTTGTATATCTTCTTTTGAGAACTGTTTATTCATGTCCTTAGCCTACTTTTTGATAGGATTTTTTTTTCTTGCTAATTCATTTGAGTTTGTAATAGAGTCTGGATATTAGTCCTTTGTCAGATGTGTAGATTGTGACAGCAGGAGAATCATTTGAACCTGGGAGGCAGAGGTTGCAGTGAGCTGAGATCACACCATTGCACTCCAGCCTGGGCAGCAGAGCAAGGCTCTGTCTCAANCGTGCCCGGCCAAGAAAAAAAAACTTACTTCAGTTTTCTATTAGTTCAGTCCATTCTTGTTTTGCTTGATATTTGTGAACAATTCAGCTCTTCATGAGTCCTTACGTTTTTCTTTTATTCCAATGTCACAATCTCAAAAGTTATCAGAAACCTGCATTTTAGAGCACCTGTCAAAGTTCTATAGCTGATAATAAACCATCCTTTGAAGAGGATCAAGACAAGACAAAAAACTTAACATAACAACCTTAATTGTGATTGCTAGCCTATAGTCAGACATTAGAATTTTAGAAATCCCATACATTTTGGAACATATATTAATATTATTCCCTAAAATATAACCTGAGGAAGATTAAACATCATTTTGGCAATCCCATGTACCTAAACATATCAGGTAATCCTGTTTACCTCTCTTCTGTATGCCCCAGGGGCCGTCTGTAGCATCCAAAAACTAGCCATCAAGAAGGACAATTTTGAAACTGAAGTTTGATTTGGAGAAGACTGTTAAACATATTAGAGACTTAAAGCACTTGATGTTATGAAAGAGAATACCAGATTACCTTATTTGTTTTGCCAAAATGATGACTTGGAAATTTTTTAAAAAGCAAAAATCTTTTATAACCCTTTACAAATTTTGCTGAGGAGCAGATTAGTGCCTTAAGAGTGCCTTGTTATGCTTTTATTTTAATCCTCAATTTGCAGAAAAACCATATAACACCCCTCTCCCTTTTTTTTGGATATGGAGTCTTGCTCTGTTGCCTAGGTTGGAGTGCAACAGCACGATCTCAGCTCACTGCAACTTCCGCCTCCCGGGTTCAAGCAATTCTCCTGCTTCAGCCTCCTGAGTAGCTTGGATTACAGGCATGTACCACCACACCTGGCTCATATTTTATTTTTAGTAGAGATGGGATTTTGCCATGTTGACCAGGCTGATCTAGAACTCCTGTCCTCAGGTGATCTGCTTGCCTTGGCCTCCCAAAGTACTGGGATTACAGACATGAGCCACCATGCCCAGTCCATGTAATACCCTTTCAAATTTAGTCAGTCTGTTCACACACAGAATTTCTTTTGCAAGATTAATTCTTACAATCATTCCACAACTCGTTTAAACCTTTAGGTTTATCTTATCTGATTCAAAACAATCCTTTAACCCTAGGCAAAAATTTACATTTTGATGACTTCTGCATTTTACCAATAATCTTTAAGACTGTTTTTAATTCTCAAAGATTAAAGTTATGTGAACTAAAAGGTACCACAGCTTTTGTCTTCCCTTTAAAACATATTTGATCCAAGTGCTTATCCTTCCTTAAGTCAATTAATTAGATCTCTTTTTATAGACATCACACACACAACACATGTATAACTAGACAGACAGGTAGAAGAAGATCCAGTCTGGGGGACAGAGTGAGACCCTGTCTCTAAAAAAACAGGGAAGTCAGGCTGGGTACAGTGGCTCACGCCTGTAATCCCAGAACTTGGAGAGGCTTAGGAGGGTGGATCATGAAGTCAGGAGTTCGAGACCAGCCTGACCAATATGGTGAAACCTCATCTCTACTAAAAACACAAAAATTAGCCAGGTGTGGTGGCGTGCACCTGTAATCCCAGCTACTCAGGAGACTGAGGCAGGAGAATTGCTTGAACCCAGGAGGTGTAGGTTGCAGTGAGCCGAGATCACGCCACTGCACTCCAGCCTGGGTGACAGAGCAAGACTCTGTCTCAAAAAAAAAAAAAAAAAAGTTACTAGGCTGGGCATGGTGGCTCATGCCTGTAATCCCAGCACTTTGGGAGGCTGAGGTGGGCAGACCACTTGAGGTTAGGAGTTCAAGACCAGCCTCACCAATATGGTAAAACCCCATCTCTACTAAAAATACAAAAAAATTAGTTGGGTGTGGTGGCGCACACCTGTAGTCCCAGCTCCTTGGGAGGCTGAGGCAGGAGAATCGCTTGAACCCAGTGGGTGGAGGCTGCAGTGAAGTGAGATCGTGCTACTGCACTCCAGCCTGGGCAAGACAGAGTGAGACTCCATCTCAAAAACAAAAAAAAAAAGTAACTAGATAGATAGATATAGATAGAAGTATAGATATAGATATTTTGTTTTTCAGACAGCGTCTTAATTTGTTGCCCAGGCTGGAGTGCAGTGGTGCGATCTTAGCTCATGCAGCCTGGTCCTCCCAGACTCAGGTGATCCTCCCACCTCAGTCCCTGCAAGCAGCTGAGACTACAGGTGGGCACCACCACATCTGCCTAAGTTTTAAATTTTTTGTAGAGACGGGGACTCACTATGTTGCCCAGGCTGGTCGCAAACTCCTGGCCTCAAGCAATCTTTCTGCCTTGGCCTCCCAAAGTCCTGGGATTATAGACATGAGCCACCACCAGACTCATATATATATATGTGTGTGTGTATATATATATATGAAAAAAAAAAAGCAGACTGTAGCCTGCAGCAGCTTAGGAGAAATGGGTCAGAAATCTAAGAGAATATCATAGCTTGTGACTGCAAAATACTTGTCCACATTCCGGGAAGATTCATGGTTTGTGCTCTTAAGTAAATACTTACATTTATGACCTGGGAGGAAAGTGCCTATTAACCAAGCTTTGCTAACACGTTAATAAAGAGATGACAGCCATCTTCCTATTGAAAACAAAAAAAAGAATGTTAGAATCTGGACCCCATTTGGTCAGTTCTTATTTAATTTTAATAATCTTATTAACATCCACAGATTTTAATGAAAGTTTATTTTGCCAAGGATAAGAATGTGCCCATGACACAGCTTCAGAAGGACCTGATGACATGTGCCCAGGGTGATCTGGGTGCAGGTTGATTTTATACAGTTTAGGGAGATCTAATACAGCAGTCAATACATGCAATATTTACAGTGGTTCAATCTGGAAGGGTGGGGAAACTCGATGGTGGGGTGAAGCAGGCTTCCTGGTAGTAGGTTGATTTAAACATTTTCTGATTGGCAATTCACTGAAAGAGTTACTATCCATAGAAAGGAATGTATGTCTGGATTATAATAAGGGGTTTTATAGACCAAGGTTTTATCATGCAGATGAAGCTTTCAAGTAGCAGGCTTCAGAGAGAACAGACTGTAAATGTTTCTTACCAGACTTAAGGTCTACATTGATGCTAATGCTTGTTGGCTTTTCCTGAATTCCAAAAGTGAGAGAAGTATAATAAGCCATGTCTGACCCCCACTTCCTAGCATGGTGTGACCTAGTATTTCAGGTTAACTCTGGAATGCCCTTGGCCAACAGTAGGGGTCCATTCAGATGGCTGGGGCTAAATAATTTTATTTTTGGCTTACATGTAGATGCTTAAAAAAAAAAAAAAGGAATTTTATAGCCAAAGGGTGGGGTCAGTGGGTAGAAAATTACTAAAAGGAAACATCAAGAGTGGCATGGAATTCTGGCTAAATGGACCTAACAGGATTCTTGCTGAAGACAGGCCAGGATAATTAGACATCACCTGGGGGGTGGTGAAGGATGAGGAAGCTGATCAGATGTAAAGAATGATGATACCTGAAGGATGGGGGATTCTGGCTAAACCAACTTATCAAGATTCTTGCTGAAACTGGACAATACAGAGAAGAACATGGAACTCCAAAACTCAAGGACTACTTGAGAAATTCAGGGGAGTCTGAGCAGAGTTTGGTTAAGGAGATAATCTTTTTCACCATCTAAGACCTGGGATACACACCTAGATGAAAAGATGAACAGTCATCTTTAGATCATGTTCATAGAGAGCTCAGCATCTGATGTAAGTGATTTCTCTACTCTGCCCAAGGAGATCTAGAAGAGAATGGGAGGATGAGGATTCAGAGATGCTGGTACTCACCTGGCTCTGCTGGTACTGCCCCGCCTTCATGTTTCACATTTTGGGCTCTTTCTAAGCTTTTTGTGTGAAGACTTTTACAAATCCAAGGACAAATGGATAAAAGTAGAATATTATGTATAGCTCAGTAATACACTGTTTATTTTCATGGTCTATTTTATTTTTGTTAGTTTGTTTGTTTAGAAACATGGTCTTGCTCTGTCACCCCGGCTGGCGTGCAGTGGTGCGATCTCAGCTCACTGCAGCCTCAACCTCCTGGGCTCAAGCAGTCCTTGTGCCCCAGCCCCTCAAGTAGCTGGGACTACAGGTATGTGCCACCATACCTGGCTAGTTTGTTTTGTAGAGACAAGGTTTCACCATGTTTCCCACTGGTCTCAGACTTCTGGGCTCAAGCAATCCACCTGCCTCTGCCTCCCAGAGTGCTGGGATTACTTACAGGCGTGAGCTACTGAGCCCAGCTTTATATTTTTAGAGACAGGATCTCACTCTGTCATCCAGGCTGGAGTGCAGTGGCACAATTACAGCTCACTGAAGACTTGACTTCCCCTGTCTCAAGTGATTCTCCCACCTCAGCCTCCTGAATAGCTAGGACTGAGAGTATAGGCCATCACAGCTGGCTAATTTTTTTTACTTTTATTTTTTGTAGAGACAATGTCTTGCTTTGTTGCCCAGGCTGGTCTCAAACTCCTATGCTCAAGCATTTCTCCCATCTTGACCTCCCAAAGTGCTGAGATTATAAGTGTCAGCCACCATGCCAGGCCTTTATTTTACATATATATATATATATGGTGAAACAATAAAGAATATATATTTGGTCCTTGTGCCTAGTTCCTCACACAGAGCTTCTGAAACATTTAGAATTTAGAATTTCCTGAGTGATAAGAACATTGTTTGTTATTCATAACAAGCTCCTTTCAACAATAGAACACATGCTAATGAGATGAGGTTGAGAGTATGACCCATGAGGAGGTGTGCTACATTCGAAAAGAGCCTCATGAATTTTCTAATTTGTGTAAACAATAATCTGGACAACAGACACGGGAATGGATATTAAGGGTGTGGTATAATGGTGGAAGGAATGTAGAGTTGGATCAGGCTGAGTTTATCGATTTGGGCCCACTAAGTAGGGACTCTGCATTTAATGTTGCAGCTTGGGGAGTTAAAAATGGTTCTAATAGTTTATTTGCTTTGTTTGCTGAAATATGGTTTAAAAGATGGCCCAATGTGAGTGAGCTGGAAATGCCTGCTCTCCCTTGATTTAATGTAGGCGAAGGGATCCAAAGGCTTAGAGAGATTGGGATGGTGGAGTGGATTAGTCATTTTAGACCTACTCATCCCAGCTGGGAGGGTCCAGAAGATATATCCTTGACTAATGCCTTGCAAAATAGATTTGTGAGGGCAGCACCTGAATCTTTGAAGAGCCCTGTAATTGCTCTTCTCTGCATGTCAGATCTAACAGTGGGAACCGCAGTCACTCAACTACAAAATGTAAATGCAATGGGAATAATTGGATCCCGAGGTGGCAGTGTCCAAGTGGCAGCACTCAACTGTCAAAGGCAAGGTATGCATAGCTACCGTAATGGACAGCAGAGGCAAAGCAGCAATCAGAATAGTCTGACTCACATAGAGCTGTGGTATTGGCTAATTAATCATAGTGTTCTTAGAAAATGAATTGATAGGAAGCCTACTGCATTCTTACTTAATTTATATAAGCAGAAAACTTCTAGGCCAAATGGAAAAAAAGACTAATTTGAATTATGAAAACAGAGAATCATGGCCCCTCAATCAATTTCCAGATTTGAGTCACTTTACAGACCCAGAACCCCTTGAATGAAGGGGAGGCCATGTCCCCTTAAGGAAGGACCCCACTACATTACAAACAATTTATGCAGTGAATCTTTCTCCCACCATTTCCCCAGGAGACCTTTTAGTAGGGTAACTGTGTAGCCTTTTAGTAGGGTAACTGTGCATTTGGGAAAGGGAAATGATCAGACATTTAGGGGACTACTGGACACTGGCTCTTAGCTGACGTTGATTCCAGGGGACCCAAAACATCATTGTGGTCCTCCAGTTAAAGTAGGGGCTTATGGAGGTCAAGTAATTAATGGAGTTTTAGCTCAGGTTCGAGTTACAGTGGGTCCAGTGGGTCCCCGAACTCATCCTGTGGTCATTTCCCCAGTGCCAGAATGCATAATTGGCATAGACATACTTAGCGGCTGGCAGAACCCCCACATTGGCTGGTAGAATGAGGGCTATTATGGTGGGAAAGACCAAATGGAAGCCATTAGAGCTGCCTCTTCCTAGAAGAATAGTAAATCAAAAACAATATTGCATCCCTGGAGGGATCATGGAGATTAGTGCTACCATCAAGGACTCGAAAGACGCAGGGGTGGTGATTCCCACCACATCCTTGTTCAGCTGTCTCCCATTTGGCCTGTGCAGAAGACAGATGGATCCTGCAGAATGACAGTGGATTATCGTAAGCTTAACCAAGTGGTGACTCCAAGTGCAGCTGCTGCACCAGATGTGTTTTCATTGCTTGAGCAAATTAACACACCTCCTGGTACCTGGTATGCAGCCATTGATTTGGCAAATGCATTTTTCTCCATTCTTGTCCATGGGCTCCTCCTACCTTTAAGTCAACAGGCCAAGAAGGCAGTTACAGTGTTGGCTGGGGTGATTGACCTAGACTATCAAGTCTAGGTCTACTACTGAAATCAATCTACTACTCCACAATGGAGTTAAGGAAGAGTATGCATGGAATACAGGAGATCCATTAGGGCGTCTCTTAGTGTTACCATGCCCTTTGATTAAAGTCAGTGAGAAACTACAACAGCCCAATTCAGGCAGGACTACAAATGACCCAGACCCTTCGTGAATGAAGGTTTGGGTTACTCCACCAGGAAAAAAACCATGATCTGCTGAGGTGCTTGCTGAAGGCAAAAATAATACAGAATGGGTAGTAGAAGAAGGTAGTCATCAATACCAGCTATGACAACATGACCAGCTGCAGAAACGAGGACTGTAGTTGTCATGAGTATTTCCTCCTTCTTTCATTAAAAACATGTTTGTGCATGTACACACTTGTACTAAGAAAATATCTTCATTTTATTTCCTTTTTCCTTTAGCATGTGACATAAGATTTATGTACTTCTCGTCAGCATTTAGGTATTGTTAACTTTATGAAATAGTATTTGGGTTGGGGATTGTTGCATTTCTGGTTGTGCAAAGGATAGTTGTATTATGCTAGGCATAATTATGACCTTATTATTGTCCTTATTTGAAGATTTGTACGATCTCAGGAGATGTGTATGGGTTCAGGTTGACAAGGGGTGGACTTGTGGTGGTTAATACTGAGTGTCAACTTCATTGGATTGAAGGATAGAAAGTATTGATCCTGGTTGTCTCTGTGAGGGTGTTGCCAGAGGAAATTAGCATTTGAGTCAGTGGGCTGGGAAGGGCAGACCCGCCTTATTCCGGTTGGGCACAATCTAATCATCTGCCAGTGAGCTAGAATATAAGCAGGCAGAAAAATGTGAAAACAGAGATTGGTCTAGCCTCCCAGCCTACATCTTTCTCCCGTGCTGGACGCTTCCTGCTCTCAAACATTAGACTCCAAGTTCTTCAGTTTTGGAACTCGGACTGGCTCTCCTTGCTCTTCAGCCTGTAGACAGCCTATTGTGGGACCTCGTGACCATGTGAGTTAATACTTAATAAACTCCCATATATATATGGAAGTTATCATATAGGTAGAACTGGAAGTTTTCATATCCACCTGGACACATTGGGCTCTCTATATTTATTCCATTAATTCTATCCCTCTAGAGAATGCTGACTAATACAAGCGTGGTGGCTCACACTTGTAATTCCAGCACTTTGAGAGGCTAAGTGGGGACAATCACTTAAGACAGGAGTTTGAGACCAGCCTGGGAAACATGGCAAAACCCTGTCTCTTCAAAAAATACAAAAATTAGCTGGGTGTGGTGATGCACACCTGTAGTCCCAGCTACTCAGGAGGCTGAGGTGGGAGAATCACTCAAAACTGGGAGGTTGAGGCTATACTGAGCCATGATCACACCACTGTACTCCAGCCTGGGTGACAGAGGAAGACCCTGTCTGAAAAACAAACAAACAAACAAAAACTAAAAAAACCCTTAACTGATGGGGTTTGGAGAGCTCCCAAGTTGGTGACCACATTAAGTTCTTGGGACAGTGGTGCCAGGAGAGGGCATGGAGACTTTGCACCCCTCCCCTGATGCCCTGCTCAATGCATCTCTTCCATTTGGCTATTCCTGAAGATAATCCTTTATAATAAACTGGTAATGGTAAACGAAGCACTTTCCTGAGTTTTGTGAGCTGTTCTTGCAAATTATTAAACCCAACGAGGTGCTTGTGGTAAAGGGGAGGAAAGACTTTTCCTCTACCTTCTTAGGTTTTGTGGTTGTATCTAAGGATTAAACTGAGAAAAGGCAGGTTAACAGGAGATAAGGATACACATTTTATTTGACATTAACACTTTTACATGACAGGGGAACCTTCATAGAAGAGAAATGAAGACCCAAAGAAGCCGACAGGCCTGTGTGCTTACATACCATGTTAACAAAGAATGATAAATTGTACAGCTGTGACAAGACAAGGCAAAGGGTCTTGGGCTATGCACAGTGAACTGTGGGAAAATAACTAGGAAATATATGGTGAAAATTAATGGAAGATAAGACTTATTTTAGTGTTTGTACAGATTCATCTCAGTGTCCATGCCTCACTTCTGTTGACAAGAATGTTCTCAAAAAGTAAAGGAAACCAAGATTTGTGCAGGGGTTTCCTCTGCCCATTCCTCCCACCTCACCCTTCAAACCTAAACTCGAGCCTGTTGCTCACCGACCTAACATTGCTCTCACCATCGCTCTCAGCAATGCTGATGTGCAAAAGCAGGTAAAGCATATGATGGCTTTCGTTGAACAAGAAGCCAATGAGAAAGCAGAAGGAATAGATGCAAAGGTAGAAGAAGAGTTCAACATAGACAAAGATTGGCTCGTGCAAGCCCAAAGACTAAAGATTATGGAATATTATGAGAAGAAAGAGAAACAGATAGAGCAGCAGAAGAAAATTCAGATGTCCAATTTGATGAATCAAGCAAGACTCAAAGTCCTCAGAGCGAGATGACCTTATCACAGGTTTGTACCAGTTGCTGGAGCCCCGAATGATTCATTGTTGCAGGAAACAAGATTTCCCTCTGGTAAAGGCTGCGATGCAAAAGGTAATCCCTATGTACAAAATTGCCAGCAAAAAAGATATTGATGTCCAAATTGACCAGGAGTCCTACCTGCCGGAGGACGTAGCTGGCGGAGTTGAGATATATAATGGGGATCGTAAAATAAAGGTTTCCAATACCCTGGAAACTGGCTGGATCTCATAATCCAGTAGATGATGCCAGGAGTTGGGGGGTGCTTGTTTAGGGCAAATGCCAACAGGAAGTTTTTGGACTAAGCCTTCGGGAGGTGGAGCTCATCCTCAGCTCTCCTGCTGTGATGTGGAAGCTTCTGATATTTGAAGAAATACAAATGTCTCTGTAACTTCCTCTTTACTGCCCCAGTATTGCTCTGTATTTATCAGTGATGCCCCTTTGTCACCAATGCCTTGCCTAATTGTTCACAATGGTGGAAAGCTTTGTGTAATATGATCAGGACTCACCTCCAGTTCATCCGAAAGGAAAAAAAAAAAAAATTCTCCTCTTCCTGGTATAAAGAGGTTGCATTTCTCATGGGAAATTTATGTCCTGGTGTTTTTTTTTTTTTCTTTTTTCTTTTTTTACAGAATTTTGCTCTGTCACCCAGGCTGGAGCACAGTGGTGTGATCTCAGCTCACTGCAACCTCCATTACTCAGGTTCAAGTGATTCTTGTGCCTCAGCCTCCTGAGCAGCTGGGATTACAGGCACGCACTACCACACATGGCTAATTTTGTATTTTAGTAGAGTTGGGTTTTGCCATGTTGGCCAGGCTAGTCTCAAACTGCTGGCCTCAAATCATCCACCTGCCTCAGCCTTCCAAAGTGCTAGCATTATAGGCATGAGCCACTGTGCCTGGTCTATGTCCTGTTTTAAGGTAGAAAGGTGTAGATCAGAGAGCTCTGAGAGCCCTTCCTACCTCTGGTATCTCTCAAGCACCTTCAGGTCAAAATAACCAATATGCCAAAGTGGCATATTTTGGGTGACATGTTCTGGTTCACTTCATGGGGAGCCCCTGATTTATAGCTGGTTGGTCAGAAATACAGGTAGAAACCTGGGAGTTGCAACTGGCATCTGAAGTTAGGGCAGTCTTGTGGGACTGAGCCCTTAACCTGTGGGGTCTGTGCTACTGCCAAGTAGTGAATGGCAGAATGGAATTGAATTGTAGTACTCCCCGTTGGTATCTAGAGAATCAGAGAATTGGCTTTGGGTGAAAGAAAAAAAAATCGCACACTTGGTGTCCGAAGTGAGTAAAAACAGCTCAGACATATCTGTATATCTACATTTATATAGATATATTGATATATTAGTCTTTTTAAGGTATCTGTCCCTGTAATTGGGAGTTGATGAAAAGCATAGAAGAAGAACATAGACTTTGCGTTTCGCTAAGCCCAGGTTCGAATTCTGTTTCTCGCATTTCCTAGATGTGTGACCTTCAGCAGGTCACTTAAACTTTGTGAGTCTTAGATTCCTTGTCTCCATTACTAGCTTCACAGAGCTGTTGCATTACATGAAATAAGGTGGGCAGGGCAGGGTACACAGCTGGGGGGGGGGCTGACTTATTGAAGTCAGCCCTTAAGATTGAATCTTTAGCATAGAGGGAGAAGGAAAGGATGAAGGTCCGAGGAGCTGGATAGGCCCTTCTGCTTCTGGCATCCAGCTTGTGTAGCTAGGCCTGCCCATTCAGCCCATTCATTGTTCACTAGACTTTATTCTAAGTCGGACTCAGAGCTACGATGTGTGAGAAAACTGTGTGGTATTTTTACACTTTCATGGATGAGCACCTTTCCATGCTGACACACTGTGGCATGGAAACTGTAGAATTTGTTATTACCAGGTTTATCAAATCCCTGGTTGCTCACCAGGTCTCCTGTCACACTAATTAGGGTATCTAACTGGTGTTGGTTGCCTTAAATGCATATTTATCCTTGTCTACAAGCATAATTATTCTTGGCTTTTTTTTTTTCCTTCAACATGTATAGGAAAATAAAAACACAGAAAAATAATGTAGTAAAACATATCGAAGTTTGATGACATTTAAATTCCTAGAAACTTTGCAAGTGTTATTAAAATTAGTGAAGAGTTTGTCCTGTGCTGATGTGCAAGGCTATTCATAGAATAACACTTGCCCCACCTGTTCTCTACTTTCATTCCCAAAGGTACCATCTGACACTTGGGTGTGGGGGCTTTTGACAACACAAAACTGCCACTGTCACAAGGAGCCCCAGCTGCATTACAAGATAGAAAACACTCCCCTTTTCCATTATGTCAACAGTGATGCTGTATGTTTTTTGTTCTTCCAGCTGCTTGTTCCCTGAGTCAGGTATTGCTATATATTTAGCGCCCCAGTGGTTCACCTCAGAGACATTCTGCAATATGTATCCTAAAGCAAGAGACAGGCCCAAACCTACCCGACCATCTATTTGACAATAGTCATTGCTAGAATCTTTAATATGTTACTAATGATGATGTCATGCCTAGAGCAGCAGCACCCGGTAACTACTGAGCACTTAAATAAAGGTTATTATTAGGACTAACTCCAAACCTCTTGGGCAAACAAGCCTAGGGGATATTTTTGTCATGTGATACAGGTGCCCAAGGTCCAATCAACTCGGTCATCTGAACAAAGCAAGCTCAACATTGGAAATCATTTCTAGTAAAAATACTTAGTTTAAATTACCACATTTTTAACAGGATTCCTAATTAGACCCCACTTTTCTGAATATATAGAGGAAAAGGTGCTTTTCTTTTTAGTATACATATGTTCTTATATGGGCTACAGTTAGCACTTTGAATTGCCAAGGCTGATCTCAGACGCCTGATTACAGACACCTGCCACCATACCTGGCTAATTTTTGTGGTTTTAATAGAGACGGAGTTTCTCTATGTTGGCCAGGCTGGTCTCGAACTCCTGACCTCAGGTGATCCACCCGCCTTGGCCTCCCAAAGTGCTGGGATTATAGGCATGAGCCACTCGCCTGGCCACAAAAGCTCTTGAATGGATTGGTTTATTAACCGCTTAGTTTCAGTTTCAGGTACATTCTAAAACAGCATTACCCAACAGAACTTTTGGCAATGATGGAGATGTTCCATATCTTGTCTAATCATGTCTAATACAGTAGCTATTGGCCACCTGTGGCCACTGGGCTTTTCAAATGTGGCTAGTGCTGCTGAATAACTGAATTTAAGTTTACCTTTGGCCGGGCGCGGTGGCTCAAGCCTGTAATCCCAGCACTTTGGGAGGCCGAGAAGGGCGGATCACGAGGTCAGGAGATCGAGACCATCCTGGCGAACACAGTGAAACCCCTTCTCTACTAAAAAATACAAAAAACTAGCCGGGAGAGGTGGCTGGCGCTTGTAGTCCCAGCTACTCAGGAGGCTGAGGCAGGAGAATGGCATAAACCCGGGAGGCGGAGCTTGCAGTGAGCTGAGATCCAGCCACTGTACTCCAGCCTGGGCGGCAGAGCGAGACTCCGTCTCAAAAAAAAAAAAAAAAAAAACAAAC
The DNA here is from genome assembly GCF_001698545.2 of Rhinopithecus bieti. Taxonomy (NCBI): domain Eukaryota; kingdom Metazoa; phylum Chordata; class Mammalia; order Primates; family Cercopithecidae; genus Rhinopithecus; species Rhinopithecus bieti. Next base: position 541,723 of record NW_016803302.1, read on the forward strand.
CCCAAAA
>NW_016803302.1:541933-608757 GCF_001698545.2 Rhinopithecus bieti
AAAAAAAAAAAAAAAAAAAAAAAAAAGTTTACATTTAAATAGACACAGGTAACTAGTGTTTTCAAATATTCACTGCAGCTCTAGAAAAACAGAAAAGACCTTACAGGCTTTAGTGGTATGTTTTGAAATATTGGCATAAAATTAAATAGACAAATCCCCAACCAGATGGAAACATAGTTTAACAAAATCTAAACCGAACCAAAGTTTAGCAATACCATAAAATCCTTTGTAAAATGTCTTTTCTATTATTCTAGAGCTGCGGTGAATATTGGCTCTCCATATTCGTGAGTTCCACATTCATAGATTCAGCCAACAGAAGACAGAAATCATACTAAAAAAGAATTGAATCTGTGCTGTACATGTACAGACCTTTTTCTTGTCATTATTCCCTAAACAATACAGTATAACTATGTACATGACATTTTTTGTTGTAGTTAGTATTATAAATAATCTAGAGATTATTGCAAGTATATGGGAGGGTAGGCATAGGTTGTATGAAAATACTATACCATTTTCTATCAGGCACTTGAGCATACTCAGATTTTGGTTTCCAGGGGAGATCCTAGAACCAATTTTCCATGGATACTGAGGGACAACTGTATGTATGTGTGTGTGTGTAATTTTAAAAAATAAATGTAAAACCTAGAGATGTGTAACCTAGAAATGTAAAACCAGTGATGTGGGGCAAAAGTAAAAGCACAAGAAACTGATGAGCCTCTCAGGTTTCATGGATAGTTTTTACATATGAAAGCTTGACAATCTTCCCCACAGGATGGGACTCTATGAATGTAATTGAACCTCTTGCAATAGAGAAAGCAGATGTCTTATTCTTGTAGTGTCCCTTCTAAAAAATGTTCCTCAGCTGGCCCGTACTACCAAGCATTCCATAAGACATGCATTGTGCTAAATGACTGAAGGAATTCATAACCAAGCCACTGAAGAAGGGTGTCAACTGCTACATGCACACTAGAGAATACAGCAGCAGATGACTCTGCAATCAGGCTCTCTTGTCATTATTGCCTTACACCTGCCAGACTCTGGTCCTTGATGTCCGGGAGACCAGACTTTCCACCAAGTACAGAAACAGATTGAACTATACTTTATTTCTGAGTGGAGAGCACAGATGATCCTAATTCTCCAGACCACTGTTAGTTACAAAGTGAAATTTAAAGCTAACATAGGCCGGGCACGGTGGCTCACACCTGGAATCCCAGCGTGTTAGGAGGCCAAGCCGGGTGGATCACTTGAGGTCAGGAGTTTGAGACCAGCCTGGCCAAAGTGGTGAAACCCCATCTCTACTAAAAATACAAAAATTAGCCGGGCATGGTGGTGGGCGTCTGTAATCCCAGCTACTCAGGAGGCTGAGGTGGGAGGATCGCTTGAGCCCAGGAGGCGGAGGCCACAGTGAACCGAGATTGTGTCACTGCACTCCAGCCTGGGTGACAGAGTGAGACTCTGTCTCAATAAACAAACAAACAAATAAAAATAAATAAATAAATAAAATAAAGCCAACATAGAAAGAGGCAGGGATGTGAAGACTAAAGTTGTTTTTTCTCAACTTCTTAATGACCTTGCACAAAAAAGAGAGAATTCAAGTTTGCTTAGTGAATTGGATGGAATGAGGTTTAAGAGACAACTTAAGACTGTTACAGGATGATTGTGCGGGTAACACTAACATCCTAACAGATAAGCCTCGGTGATCTCGTCCTCCTTTCCAGCATGCCAGCAGTGATGTGCTCTATATTTCCTGCTCTCCTCCAAGCTGCTTGCTCCGTGACTTGGTATTGCTGTATCACCAGGACCAAATGGTTTACCTCCTAGATATTCTGTAATTTGTGATCTGAAGCAGGAGATGGGCTCAAACCTGTCTGATTGATGAGTCATAAGTGCGTCCACTTAATTCCAGCAATGTACAAAGACATTATTTGCATCACATTTAGTACCATTATTTGTGAAATGCCTACTTTTACAAGTGATTGTGTTGATTGGGGTCTTAAAGTTTCTTAAATTCAACTGATTCTGCCTATCTTGATGTCAAGGGGAATTTGTCGGGAGATTTTGGAGTCTCCTAGGGAATCAAAAGGGAAACAAAAGAGCCAAATAGTGGAAGACCAGGAACCCAAGTGCCCGTTCCAGGGCCTGAGCAGCCTGGCCAGGACCTCCTCCTAGGGTCCAGCCAGCTCTAAAGACTTCTAGACCTGTCTCTCAAGAACAAATGTCACAAATCCGGGGCAAGACATTGATTGGCCCAGACTGGGTCAGCAGTCCACCTCTAGACCCATCAGCTATGGCTAGGGCAGGAGTGGATCTAGGTTTTATGGGGACTGAAACTCACACAATTTGGAAAGCGCCCCCCTTGAAATAACTAAGACGTCTGTTTTACATTGTACAAATACAATGCCCACAGCACTCCAAAGAAATCAGGACAGAAGAAATTACAAATACAAAGTGCCTACAGCCACTCTCAAGAGAGGAAGTGAGATGGAAGAAAAATCAAAGTGGGAAGAAGAGCCTGTGGTCTTAAATTGTTGTGGTTGAAGAGGTGGATTATTCTCTTTGCAATTCTTATAAAAACATTTGGCCATGTTAACACAGTTTTAGGGTCTCTCCTAAGACTTTGGAAGGAACTCATGCACTGAGGGGCACTGAAACTTTTTTTTTTTTTTTTTTGAGATAGAGTCTCACTCTTTTGTCTAGGCTGAAGTGCAGTGGTGCAATCTTGGGTCACTGCAACCTCTGCCTCCCAGGTTCAAGCGATTCTCCTGTCTCAGCCTCCTGAGTAGCTGGGACTACAGGCGCACACGACCACGCCTGGCTATTTTTATGTTTTTAGTAGAAACTGGGTTTCACCATGTTGGCCAGGCTGGTCTCGAACTCCAGTGATCTGTCTGCCTCAGCCTCCCAAAATGCTGTAATTACAAGTGTGAGCCACCGCACCCGGCCAGGGGCACTGAAACTTAAGCATCATTTGTTTCACGGAAGGGGCAGGGCAAATCTTTTTTTTTTTGTTTTTTTTTTTTAATTAAGTGATAAACTATAGGAAGAGAGCAATTCTTCAAAAAAGGGAGAGGTTGCAAAGACAGAATAACAGCAGACCACTATCTTATCCTGCACCTTCAGAGATGGAAACTTCTTGCTGCATCCTCACATGGCGGAAGGAAGAAATCCTTTGTCCTCACATCATGGGAGGGGCAGTGGGAGTAGGGCACTCCCGTCAACCTTTTATAAGGGTACTAATCCTGCTTATGAGGGCAGAGACCTAATGACTTAATCACTTCCAAAAAGGTCCTACCTTTTACATTTTATTTTTATTTTTTATTTTTGAGACAGGGTCTTGCTCTGTTACCCAGGCTAGAGTGCAGTGGTGTGATCATAGCTCACTGCATCCTCAACCACCTAGGCTCAAGCGATCCTCCATCCTCAGCCTCCCAAGGAGCTGGGACTATGGGTGCACACTACCACACTCAGTTAATATTTCTATTTTTTGTAGAGATGACATCTCACTATGTTGCCCTGGCTGGTCTTGAACTCATGAGCTCAAGTGATCCTCCCACTTCAGCCTCCTAAAATGTTGATATTACAAGTGTGAGCCACTGTGCTTGTCTGAGGACATGTTCATGTCAAAGCCAAAGTTCTTTTTGCTCCATCATGCTACCCAGCTTACAATTTTGGACTTACAATTTTTGTGAGGATTTATGAACAGTCATTCAATCAGTATGTGTGACTAGGTCTTCTTCATAATCTCAATCAAATTATTTAATTAATGACCAAATAACTATTTTTTTTAAGTCAAGGAAGAAAAGAATGGCCTTGCCTTTTGGAGAATCAAAGAGCCCAGAAGTCTGAATGAATCTTCTCTCAGGTGAGATTGTTGTTTGGAGTATGTGTTTAACTTGCTAATCAAAACATTTTTACATTGCAACTTGTTTTCTTAATTTGTTTTCTCTACTAATGGCTTTGAACTGAGTTCTGTTAATCTTATGTATGCAATAAGGAAGAAAGTATTTTGAGAGAACTTTTCTCAATTCAAATCAGTTAAATAGTATAGTTTTTCTAATTTTCTATATATTACTGGACATATAGATGTCACAATATAGATAAATAATTCATTAAAATTAAATTCAAAAACATCTGTTGAAGTCTGGTTCTGTGTAGGACACTATGTTTAGGCCCTATGATGGATACAAAGATGAGTAAGTCATAGATCCTGTCCTTGAGAAGCCGATTCTAACCAAGATATACAGCATTTGCACAAATAAAGAAAATACAGGCCGGGCGCGGTGGCTCAAGCCTGTAATCCCAGCACTTTGGGAGGCCGAGACGGGCGGATCACGAGGTCAGCAGATCGAGACCATCTTGGCTAACACGGTGAAACCCCGTCTCTACTAAAAAATACAAAAAACTAACCGGGCGAGGTGGCGGGCACCTGTAGTCCCAGCCACTCGGGAGGCTGAGGCAGGAGAATGGCATAAACCCGGGAGGCGGAGCTTGCAGTGAGCCGAGATCCAGCCACTGCACTCCAGCCTGGGCGACAGAGCGAGACTCCGTCTCAAAAAAAAAAAAAGAAAGAAAATACATAGTCCACATGCTCAGTGTCCTGAATGAGTCTGAGCAATTTGCAAAGAGATTTGAAGAGGAGACAGATGATATTCAGTTGTGGGGAGACGTCAAGATGCCTAGTGACAGTTGGTAAAGGAATAGGGCGCCTGGAGATGGGAACACTGCAGTTGGAGGAATAGTGGAAGAGGAGATCCAAGCAGGAAAGAAATGGAACACGTGTTAGCCCCGTGGGATTGAAAATGGGACCTGAAAATGAAATGGAGACCATACTTTGGAGGGTCTTAAAGTCCAGATGAAGACTTTACATTTCATTTCACAGGATATGAAAAAACTATTGAAAGTTTTGATCATGAGAATGATACAAAAAACATTACTACAGAAAAATAATCCGACGATTGTGCTTAAAATGGATTGAAGTGGGGAAAGACCAGAGATTGGTGGAAAGTCATTAGAATGTGAACTGGGGTAGTGGTAGCAAGAATAAAGAAAATGGGATGGATGGAAGAGACATTTCATAGGCAGAATCCACAGTACTAACATTTGATTGAAACAGGAGAGATGGAAAGAGAAACTACTGTGGTTTCCAGCTGGGGTGACTGAATAATGATCCCCTTCAAAGAAATAAGGATGTCAGAAGGGATCACGCTCAAGTACTGGTTTAAATAGGTTAAGTTTGAGGTCCTAGTGGGCTTATCTGGTGGAGAAGTTCATCTGGCAGTTGAAAATTTCAGTCTGGAAGGTGGGAAAGAAGTCTAGGTAAATTTAAAAAGGAGGAAAAGGAATTGTGTTTTTTGTTTGTTTGTTTTTGTTTTTTTGAGACTGAGTCTTGCTCTGTCACCCAGGCTGGAGTGCAGTGGTATGATCTCTGCTCACTGCAACTTCTGCCTCCCAGGTTCAAGCAATTTTCCTGCTTCAGCTTCCTGAGTATCTGGGATCACAGGCGCCCACCACCATGCCTGTCTAATTTTTTGTGTTTTTACTAGAGATAGGGTTTTGTCATGTTGACCGGGCTGATACTGAACTCTTGACCTCAAGTGATCTGCTCACCTTAGCCTCCCAGTGTTGGGATTACAGCATGAGCCACTGCACCTGGACAAAAAAAAAAAAAAAAAATAGAGTTTCTTAAGTTGCATAAATGTTGGCATAAGTAAGTTAGATACTGGATTTTTTTTTCTTTTCTTTCTTTCTTCTTTTTTTTTTTTTGTTGGTTGAGCGGGAGTCATCGCTCTGTGTCGCCCAGGCTGGCAGTTGCAGTGGCCGGATCTCAACTCACTGCAAGCTCCGCCTCCCGGGGGTTTAACGCCATTCTCCGTCTCAGCCTCCCGAGTAGCTGGGACTACAGGCGGCCCGCCACCTCGCGCGGCTAGTTTTTTGTATTTTTAGTAAGGACAGGGTTTCACCGTGTTAGCCAGGATGGTCTCGATCTCCTGACCTCGTGATCCGCCCGTCTCGGCCTCCCAGGCTTGAGCCACCGCGCCCGGCCTTTCTTTTTTTTTTTATTTTTTTTATTTTTTTTTATTTTGAGATGGAGTCTTGGACTGACACCCAGGCTGGAGTGCAGTGGCTCGATTTCGGCTCACTGCAATCTCCGCCTCCCGGGTTCAACTGATTCTCCTGCCTCAGCCTCGCGAGTAGCTGGGATTACAGGTGCCCGCCACCACGCCCAGCTGCTTTTTGTATTTTAAGTACAGATGGGGCTTCACCACGTTGGCCAGGCAGACCTCGAACTCCTGACCTCGTGATTCGTCCGCCTTGACCTCCTAAAGCACTTGGATTACAGGCATGAGCCACCGTGCCTGGTCAAAGTGTGATACTGTTACACACTTTCTCTAGATATTAGAAGAAAGAGGGGATTGTAGGATTCTGGGAGCTGCCAGTCAAGGGATATAGAGGCATAGGGAAAATTAATATGAATTGGATCCTAGAAAGACAGGTCATAGCAAGGGGAAATATCCAGATTAGAAAAGCATTGCAAAATGCTGTTCAGAAAAAGCGAAATCCTACCTGGGGATATTCACAAACCCGTGGTGGGCCATGCTGTGTTTCTTAGCTCGCTGGGGAGGGACCTTTTCTCACTGCCCTTTCTGTCATTCTCACCCTGTCTCACAGTTTGAACAAGAGGACCTATGAGTTCTCTTCCAAACCGAAATTTCATTATTATTATAACTTCTTAGGAAGTTTCTTTTTCCTAAACACATTGCAAATTTGCTTTGTAGAATTTTAACCTTAGGGCCAATTATTCTGGATAAGAAAATTGTTGGACAGTGGCCACAGTAACTAATTTTCTTAAAGATGCTTAAGTTCAAGGTTAAGGAGTTAGCTATAGTGTTCCTGTCAGAGTTCTCAAGGCTTTGGAGGGTCTGATTATATTTGAAGCTAAACATCAAAAAATTTACCAAGACAGAATTGTCTAATGTGTTCTATTTAGCATTGCAAACCATAGCTTAAAAATGCGCATTGAGACCCCTTTAAAATGCTGGCATTGGAGAAGGAACCAACAGCCTGTGTAGCTGAATTCCTTTCACCAGATTTCTCAAGGGGTGCTGCTGGCATTTGTGTGGTACCATTTGTACTTGTGCAGAATGGGGCCACACACTGTGAAACTGCAGCTTCCCTGGCTTTTGTCCACCAAGTGCCAGTAATGCTCCCCATTTATCGTGGCAACTAAAAAACACCACTACACATTTTCTTTTTAAAAATTTTTACTTTATTTATGTTAAGTTCTGAGATACATGTGCAGGATGTGCAGATTTGTTACATAGGTAAATATGTGCCATGGTCACCATGCATTTTCATGGAACTACCTGGCTACTTCCAGTTCTCAACACACTTGTCAAATGGTCAAGATTTGTTTCCATTTCTCCCATTCTGTGCTCTTTCTCCCTTCTCTGTGCTGTCCTCTCTCTAGCCTTCCTTAGTATCTCAGTCTGTTTTCTGTTGCATATAACAGAATACCTGAAACTGGTTAATTTATAATGAAAAGAATGTATTTCTTACAGTTATGGACGCTGAGAAGGCCAAGGTCAAGGAGTTGTATCTGCTGAGAGCCTTCTTGCTGGTGGGGACACTCAACAGAGTTCCTAGGCCGTGTAGGACATCACATGGCGAGAGGACTGGGTGTGCAAGCTCAAGTTGTCTGTCTACTTCTTCTTATAAAGCCAGTTCCATTCCCATGATAACACATTAACACATTAACCCACTTATCCATGAATTGATTAATCCATTTATGAGGGCAGAGCCCTCACTACCCAGTCACCTCTTAAAGGCCCCACCTCTCAATACTGCCATACTGGGGATTAAACTTCAGTGTAAGTTTTGGAGGAGACAAATATTCAAACCATACCGCCTAGCAAGCATCCTTGTTCTTCCTGTAAATTTTATGTTTGGGTTTTTACTGATAACATATTGTGATAATTCCTTCCTTCCTCCCTCCCTCTTCTTTCCTGCCTTCCTTCCTTCCTTCCTTCCTTCCTTCCTTCCTTCCTTCCTTCCTTCCCTCTCTCTCTCTTTCTCTTTCTTTCTCTCTCTCTCTCTTTCTTTCTCTCTCTCTCTCTCTTTCTCTCTCTCGTTCTATCTTTGGCAGAGTCTAGCTTTGTCGCCTAGGCTAGAGTGCAGTGGCTCGATCTCGGCTCACCACAACCTCTGCCTCTCAGGTTCAAGCGATTCTCCTGCCTCAGCCTCCTGAGTAGCTGGGATTGCAGGCACCCACCACCACACCCGGCTACATTTTTTATATTTTTGGTAGAGACGGGGTTTCACCTGTTTATCAGGCTGGTCTTGAACTCCCGGTCTTGTAATCCACCTACCTCGGCTGGCGGTGGTCCTAAGTGCTGGGATTACCAGCGTGAGTCACCGTGCCCGGCACATTGTGATAATTTAATAATACAGATTTAAAATGGTTATTCCTTTGGTAGGATTTCCATTTTAGCAGGCATGAAAGCCAGCAGCTCCAGGAAAGAAGTTCTATTTGGAGAATTTTGTTGTAACAGCTTTACTGAGGTATGATTGACACACAATCAACTGTGCATATATGTTTTATTATATCTATCTCTCCATGAAACCATTACCACAATCAGTATGTATCACCCCCCTCCTCTCTACACTGTGCCCTGGAGACTTTTTTCAAGGCAGTAAACTGGGGCAATCATTAGGTCTCACCTTGATTATTTCCCATCTACCAGCACTCGTTATCTTTTATTGCCTGGTGTCTAGTGTCCTGAAGTCTATTTTTGCATATATTTTGTCCAATTTTTGGTTGTTTCAGGCGGGAGGGTACATAGGGTCCCTATTACTCCATCTTGGCTGGAGGCAGAAAAAAAATAGTAAAATTTTAGGTTTATACCCATATATAAAGAAGAGGATTTGGACTGGTGTTAGATCCTTCCTGGAGTCAGTGATGGTTCTGGAATTTCTATCAAAAAGATCTTTGGGGCAGCAATAGGGGAGGTTAGGGAATTCATTTACCTAGACTGTATGTTTGTGTGGGGTAGATTGAAACTCTTTTTTCCTTAGCAAGCACAGATACATTGCTTTTATGTGGCATAGATATTTATTTGTACTGGCTCACTCAGGGGAAGACTATTGGAGATCCTAGGGAGTGGGGGCACTAAAGTCTCCCCTTCTTTTGGCTTTTGCCTTTGGGAGCCTGCTGTTTCAGGCCAACTCGTCAATTTCATTTCCAGACTATATTAATGAAGATAATCCCGAAGTTCAGAAGGACCTCGATTATCAAAGATTCATGTATGCGTACTATTCTGCCTTTTCCATAAAGACAAAACCACACACTTTTAGAAAACTTTCTTAACAAAGTTAAGTATCCCATACAAGGTTAGTTAGAGAAGTCAACTGAATATGAGATCTCGTTTTCCCCCAGCAGTCCTTCTGTGTAAAGTTAAATAGACTGTAGGGGCTTGAATTTGCTTACCAGAAAGTTAGAATCTAGGACACTCATTTCTGCTGCTTCTTTTCTTCTTCTTCTTCTTTTTTTTTTCTTTTTTGAGACAGGTTCTGACTGCCTAGGCTGGAGTACAGTGGTGAGATTATGGCTCACTAAAGCCTCAACCTCCTAGGTAGCTGGGATTACAGGCGTGCGCCACTATGCCCAGCTCCACTGCTGCTGCTTAATGTGGTGTTACTGCTTTGAGATTCTACACTCTTATTATATGCTGACTAGGCGATGTGAGGACTTAGCCTAGATCTTCTGGGGTGTGGAAATAAAGCTGACTTGGAATAATGGGAAAAGTCCATGTTTATTTCTATTTTGGCCATGTATAAGAATCTCCCAAGGGCTCCTGGAGAGTACAGACTCCTAGACTTTACTCCAGGCTGTTGAATCCTCAGCTTTAGGGACAGGGTTCAGTTGTCTGTTTTTGGTAGCTACCTAGATGATTCTGTTAGCTAGCTACCAAGGTTTGAGAATTGCTGGCCTAAATAATCTACAACGACATCAATCTTCCCCTGGAGTATTGGAACTCCTGAGTTCATAATATGTCTCTAACTCACCCATCAACTTTTATCTCCACGGCCAAAACCCCACTATCATCTCTCATCACTTCTGCAACATCTGTAACTACACCCTCCACCTCCATTCTCAGCAGCTGTCTACCTCTGCCTGAATCCATTAGCCACCTTAAAGCCAAAATGATCTTTTCCAAATGTCCCTTTCTTGCTTAAAACCTTTCAGTGGTATTCCATTGCACAGCAAATAAACCTTTTACCACATCTTGACATCCCTGCAAGACCTGGCCATTGCCTACCACTCCAGCTTGATCTCTTACTTCTCTCACTCATCTCAGCAGAGCACCGCAAACTCTTTCCAGCTCAGACCTTTGAACTTCTTACCTCTCTTAACATTGCTTTTCACATGGCTCACTCTTTCTCGTCCTTCAGATCTTAGCTTAAATGTCTGCATCCCAGAGAGGTCTTGCTTGATCACCTAGTTTGAAGTATGCCACCTGTCAACACACACAGGTTTTCTTTATCAGACTGCTTTGCTGATTTCATTGCCCTTTCATAAGTTATAACTACATGTTCATTGCTTACTGTCTGTCTTCCCACTAGAATGCAAGCTCCATGAGAGCTGAGACCTAGATATTCTTGTGCACTGATATATTCCTAGTGTTGTCCCAGTGCTTGGTACATACTAGGTGCTTAATATTTGTTGAATGAATAATCATATTCTTTACAACCTAGCCTGGCTTGCATAATATTGGCTTGTGGGAGTGTGATTTGCTCTAAATCCATGTAATAATAAACCATGTTTGGGCAGAGTTGATGTATTTCCAATATTGCCCTGAAGAATGTGACTTATGAGCTTCTCGGGGGAGGGCTCTGCCTTGTAGCAGGGCACTGAGCGAAATTCTTAACATGGTCTCTGTAATTGGAAGGATTGAGGGAGGGGCAGTTCTAGGAATAGGCAGCCACATGCTCCCGGACTGAAGTCTTCATTTCAGCATGTAATTCCCCACATTTCTAGGATACTTTGAGAGTTCCATTGTTTTCCTCCAATTTAGAAAATAAAAGAGGTTTTAGTTCATGTTTGCAGCTGAGTGTGATGGCTCATGCCTGTAATACCAGCACTTTGGGAGGCCAAGGTGGTTAGACTGTTTGAGCACAGGAGTGCAAGACTGGCCTGAGCAACATGGACAAACTCCATCTCTTAAAAAAAAAAAAAAAAAAGCAACAATTAGCTGAGCTGGTGGCATGTCCCTCTAGTCCAAACTACTCACACCACTGCATTCCAGCCTGGGTGACAGAGTAAGACCCTGTCTTGGCAAAAAAAAAAAAAAAAAGTAAATGTTTGCAATAGTTGTTTTAGGTTACTGTGGAGGTTAAAACTCTGTTAAAAGTGACAGAAATGCATTTTAGGTTTAAAAAGGGAATTTATAGGAATTACTGGGTCAACTCATGAAATTCAGTATTCATTCAACACGTATATTTAGAAATGGAAATATATAAAGATATAGATGTAGACATAGATCTATCTGTCAGTCTAATCTGGCATATTCGAATTGCTGGGCTCTGTGTTCTATTTTAAAGGTATTAATACTTAGTAAAGTTCAGAAATGGAATCCTGGGAACGTAGGAATGGTAAGAACGGAATTTAGACACAGCTGGAACTGGGGGCTTGAGTGTCCCAGGAATCGGTCCCTGTCTCCTTCTCTGATGTTTGTTTGTCAATTGCATCTTCTGTCCCTGAACACCACATCCTCCATGGGGCAGCAAACGAGTCACTGACTGTCTTAAATTCACATTTTACAGCTTCCACCCACCAGACAAAGGTTAACTCACCCACTTTCTTATATTGAATTTTTAAATCCTGAAGAAAGTTTCTGGTTGCCTAGCTTGAGTAAATGACACACTGCTGAAAAATATTCACCACAGCCGACAGATAGGGTCTTTAAAAACATGGCAGCTTCTGTGTGCTCTGTGTGTAGAGGAGAGAAGTAGTTTCCAGACAAAGAGGGTGAAGAGGGAGCTGGGTCTACTGTCCTATAGTTTTCTAGCACTGTCATCTCCGTAATTAAACATTTGAGTCAGAAGCCTAAACAAAAGGCAGGGTGGGATAGAAAACACTAAGTAGAGGACTAAAGGACGTTATCATGTACAGAGATTTGAAGCACCTCCTAGGTGCCATGTTTTAGGCCTAATGATGAGAAGCTGCAGGTCACAAGACGGATGTTGTTACCTTGGGACATCAGACTTACATAAGGTGTGTATGATTACTTTTCAGGGTAATAGTAAACAACAGGCCTTTAAATACCTCTTGCATATTCCTCTCTCATAGTAGATAAACATATAGGCTCTGGAGCTATACTGGCTGACTTCAAATCCTGACTCTGCCTTAAGCTAGCTATTTAATCTTTCCAGGCTTGACTCTTCTCATAGGTGGAAGGGCTCATAATAGTACCTATCCCACAGGCATGACATGTAAGGGCTAAATCATGTACATAAAAGGTACTTAAACTCTGTGTGGCACATAGTGAGTCTGTATTATTATCAAACGTAGCTCTTTTGTTACTGCTGATGATCAGTAAGTCAATCACAGAATAATCACTATTCAGCATCCTCAGAATCTTTGATCAAGCCCGTGGGGGGCTTTCTTCTTTTTCTACTCTCACTAGTAATACTGTATTATTTAAAAAATAAAAATGCTGTTGTGCAATAATATGGCATGAGGTACCATTCTTAATTTTCTAAGAATTTCTTATACAATAGATTGTTCTAGTTCTATTATGGGACCAAGTCCTGTGTTTATGTAAATATACTATGTGTGTAAATGTATGAATCCAGGGTATTTAGAAACTCAAGAGTAAAGATTCAAAGACTTCAATATTTGTTCTAAGTCTTTATTCTTGATATTTCTCAAAATAAACTGAAAATATTAGATAGATATATTCTCTCTTTTTTTTTTTTTTCCAGATAGGGTCTCACTTTGTCACCCAGGCTGGAGTGCAGTGGTGCGATCTCATTGCAACCTCCACCTCCCAGGTCCAATCGATTCTCGTGTGTCAGCCTCCCAAGTAGCTGGGATTATAGGCATGTGGCACCACGCCCAGCTAATTTTTGTATTTTTAGTAGAGACGGGGTTTTGCCATGTTGGTCAGGCTGGTCTTGAACTCCTGGTCTCAAACAATCCGCCCACCTCAGCCTCCCAAAGTGCCAGGATTACAGGCATGAGTCGCCATGCCCAGTGATATATTCTCTTATATATTAATACAATTTTCTCAGTTTATTACTGTTAACAAATATTTATAAAAATATAAAAAAAATTATTGAGCATTGAGATAGAATCAACATACTTTCTTCCTCTCCTCTTTACTCTCCTCCATCCTTTTATTCCTATCTTCTTTTCCTTTTTGCCCCTCCCTGCCTTCCATTTATATACCTGTTTGAAAATTTTCACTGCATGTATAGTCAGGAGCAGAATTGTTTGGTACATTCTATATATTAATCTGCTTGTTGTTTTTAGACATTCCGAATATCACCTCCCATTTTGTTAGCTACCTGTTAGCTTTATCTATGTGGTGTCTTTATTGACTATCATTTTAATTTTGATATTAATAAAATTAATCAAGAAGGTTTTGATTCAGATCAAGTTGGAGTAAGCACACTTTCCTCCACCTTTCCCACTGAATGCAAGTAAAAATCCTGAATGGAATACATACAACAATTGATTGCCTGATTTTTGAAAAAATCAATCTTCTCCATAGAATTTAAGTAAGACCCAGAATCCCATAATATTCAAAATGTCCCAGATGCAATAAAAATTGCTTGACATTTGGAGAGCTAGCAAAATTTCAACATTTTATGAAGGACAACAGATAACAATCCCAAGATGACACAGATGTTTGAAGTACAAAAGATTTTTTTTTTCTTTATTAATAGAAATGGGGCCTTGCTGTGTTGGCCAGGTTGGTCTTGAACTCCTGGGCCTCAAGTGATCCTCCCACCTCAGCCTCCCAAAGTGCTGGGATTACAGAAATAAGCCACCATGCCTGGCCCAACCAAAGACTTTAAGGCAACTATTATAACCATGCTCCAAGAAATAATTATGAACCCCTTTGAAGCAAATGGAAAGACAGAAAGTCTCAGCAGAGAAATAGAAGACATAAAAAAGGGACCAAATGGAAAGTTTAGAATGAAAAACATACTGCAATAACTGAAATTTTAAAAATTCACTGAATGGCTCAATAGCTGGAATGGAGATGACAGAAGAAAGTCATTGAATTTGAAGATAGATGAATAGAAATTATCTAGTCCGAACAAAAGAGAATAAAGATTGAAGGAAAAGACAAACAGAATCTCAGGGTATTGTGTGGCAGTATGAAAGATCTAGTATTCATGTCTTCAGAGTCTCGGAAGCAGAGGAGAAAAGTATAGTGCAGAAAATAGCCAGGCACAATGGCTCATGCCTGTAATCCTAGCACTTTGGGAGGCCTAGGCAGGAGGATTGCTTGAGCCCAGGAGTTCAAAACCAGCGTGGGTAACATAGTGAGACTCTGTCTCTAAAAAAATTAATTAATTATTTAATTAAATGTAAAAAAATTAATGAAAAGAAAAAGTATTTGGAGGAATAATGACAGAAAATTCTCCAAATTTGGCAAAAGACATACACTTATAGGTTCAAGAAATTCAGTGAACCCAAAAAAGATAAACTCAAAAAAATTCCACACCCAAACACATCATGATCAAACTGCTGAAAAAAAGGAAATTAAAAGATATTTAGAACTTAATGACAATACATATCAAAGTGCATGCAACTGAGCTAAAGCAGACTTTAGAGGTCTGCTCTAAAGCTATATTTATAAATTTTACTGTATTCACCAAGAAATGAGAGGTTAAAAAATTAGTGAGTTAAATATTCCAGTTAAGAAACTGTAGGCTGGGGCAGGGTGCAGTGGCTCACAGCTGTAATCCCAGCACTTTGGGAGGCTGAGACAGGGGGATTGCTTGAACCCAGGAGTCTGAGACCAGCCCTGGCAACATAGTGAGACCCCATCTCTACAAAAAAGTTTTAAGTTTATAAAAATGAAAGAGAGATTTCAAGCTGGGAACAGAGGTTCATGCCTGCAACCCCAGCAATTTCAGAGACTGAGGCAGGAGGATCACTTGAGGATAGGAGTTTAAGAACAGCCTGGGCAATGTAGTGAGACATTCATCTCTACAAAACAAAGTAGTTTTCTACTATCGTAGCGGTTCTAATCTCATGGGAGAGAGAAGATAACTTAATGTAAAAGGATAAACTTCCCCCCAAAATTATTGAAATAAAAAAAAAGACAAACCATCAACTCAAGGCAATATAGGGTAATAGTAATAGCTTGCACATATTGTTTCCAGTTTTGCAAACTCACTGCATGTATCCTCACAGAAACCTTATGAGATGGGTGCTATTATTGTTTCTGTTTTAAAATTAGGAAATGAAGTCCTAGGTCCACTAAGATGTCAAAGACAAAATAAGCATAGATTTAGTTTTATTTGTGATACTAGAATTGAGAGAAGTGGTCTGAAAAGCTGAGCAGAGGAGGTTGATTTTATAGGCAGAGAAAGGCTGAAGCAAGCTGAAACGAGACAAAAATTGGACTACTTGTTTCAAAGCTACTGTTCTTAGAGGGTTAAAACAGAGGACACTACTTCATTATTGACTTAGGTTGACTGGAATCTGTTTTTCTGGAAAACTGGTCAGTTTCCAAGTTCAGTTTGATTACTGGTACTAAGCACAAGGGACTCCCTTCTGTTTTGGTCTGTTCTGCTGGGGCCTCACACAGGAGGCTAGTTGAAAACAATGGCCTCTCATAAACTTTGTTTAACAAAGGTCACATAACCATTAAGTGGCAGAGCCAGGATTGGAATTTAGGTCTCACCAAACTCTGCAACTTCTAAGCTTCCTCAACGTGTTTCCTTGTGCAGCAAAGTAAAGAAAGGTCATGGTCTGCTGGAGAGAAAAGGGAAGGTAAAGGACACAGCATTGATTCTGAAAAAAGTGCTGATGCTATTGGGAAAATCAGAAGAGTATTAGCAGAAGGGGAATTAAAGAAAATACCATTTTAAAAAATCTCAGGCCAGGCACAGTGGCACAGGCCTGTAATCCCAGCACTTTGGGAGGTGGGGCTGGAGGTGGGCAGATCACTTGAGCCCAGGAGTTTGAGACCAGCCTGGGCAACATAGTGAGACCCCATCACTGCAAAAGAATACAAAAATTAGCTGGCCACAGTGGCATGAATCTGTAGTCCCAGCTACTCAGGAGGCTGAGGTGGGAGGATCACATGAGCCTGGGAGGTGGAGGTTGCAGTGAGCCCAGATCGTACCACAGTACTCCAACCTGGGTGATAGAGTGAGACCCTGTCTCAAACAAACAAATAAACAAACAAAACCCCTCTCTTCGTATCCCTATTTGAATAGATTTTTGTTTATAGGATCCATTGGCAATGTACAATTAAAGGACAATTAGGTTTCAAAACTAGAATGAAAAAGTCCTTTCAGTGGAAATATCGGGCTCCATGAAGGACAGGCACCATGCTTTCAATATACAAAGTGCTTCATTATATGAAATAAAATATATTTCAGAAATACAGTTTATTTCTGAAAACAGAAAAGTATACCAAAAGATTGCTGTATCACATCTCCTGTAGTCAATGGGTTATTGCCAGCGAGGTGAAATGACTTCCTTGTTTTAACAAGCATTCCTTTTGTGAGAAAACATTTGTGTTCAGAGTCTTAAACTACCAGTTCTCTTTGTTGCTTACTGTGAAATTTTGCACGTCATGTTTAACACTAAATTCTACCTGACAGGGACCAGCAGGAGAGCAGTACACCATCCAAGGACTCAACTCTCTGTCCTCATCCAGGCGTCAAAAAGCTGTCCCTTCATGGCCAAGGTGCCTTTCGACCCTTACCTTCCCCCTCCAGGAGGAGCTCTCAGTCTGCACCAGCAACTGGCAAGGCTGTCAGTGAGCCATCTTGCACAACAAACACAAAAGAACCCCAGGGACTTCCAGATCACAACAACTCCATAAGTGAAATTCCTTTCAAGTGCAGTGGGAACGGAAATGAGTTTTACTTAGGAAATTCCCTCCTAGATTCCCCTTCGCAGAGCGACTCAAATTTAGAGAAAAAGGAGTCAGAACTTCATTTGTATGTTATTTCCACAACCTCATCAATATTCCTGCACTTAAAAAGTTCATGGAACAATTATAATATTCTAAGTGTACCCCTAAGTAAACCTTGACCTGAATTTTTATTTATTTTATTTTTTAGAGTAAATAAGCCCTCCTCCCTCCTTTACCTCCCATTTTGGACATTTAGCCTTGGAATTTAATAATATTTTGAAAAACAAAATGTACTGAACAATTAAGGAGATGATTTTATTTAGGTGATTGCAATAGGGAAAAATGCTCATTCATGAGCAGTTTCTGGACGGGCACGGTGGCTCATGCCTGTAATCCCAGCACTTTGGGAGGCCGAGGTGGACGGATCACTTGAGGTCAGAAGTTCGAGACCAGCCTGGCCAAGATAGTGAAACCCTGTCTCTAGTAAAAAATACAAAAATAAACTGAATGTGGTGGCGCGCGCCTGTAATCCCAGCTATTTGGGAGGTTGAGAATCACTTGAACTCGAGAGGTGAAGGTTGCAGTGAGCTGAGACTGCGCCACTGCACTCCAGGGCAACAGAGGGAGACTCTGTCTTAAAAAACAAAACAAAACAAAACAAACAAACAAACAAACACCTGGGGTTTTGTAGAGGCAAGTAAGTAAGGTGAGTCAAGGAAGTCATGAAGAAGGAGGGAGATAGGTCTTATCTTGGAATATGTGTGAGCAGGTGGTCTTTTGCAGTTGCTGGGGTGACAAAGACCTCAGGTAAGGTTCAACGTTGTCAGTATTGCTTAGCTGTGCTATTGAAAGTGGGTTGATGGAGGAGACCTTGTTATAGGATCAGATATCTAGAGATCACTAGGCTAAGTCCTTATTTTATAAACGAGGTAACTGAAACACAAATGTTTTTTCTTTTTTCTTTTTTTTTGAGATGGAGTTTTGGTCTTGTTGCCCAGGCTGGAGTACAGTGGTGTGATCTCGGCTCACTGCAACCTCTACCTCCCGGGTTCAACTGATCTCCTGCCTCAGCCTCCTGAGTAGCTGGGATTATAGGTGCCCACCACCAAGCCTGGCTAATTTTTGTATTTTTGGTAGAGAAGGGGTTTTGCCATGTTGGTCAGGCTGGTCTCGAACTCCTGACCTCAGGTGATCCACCTGCCTTGGCTTCCCAAAGTGCTGTGATTACAGGCGTGAGCCACCACGCCTGGCCGAAACACAACATTTTAAAGTAATTTAGTCAAGATTATATAACTTTAGGGACAGAGTCAGAACTCCCATTTAGGGACCTTTTTATTACAATCGATTTAAAAAATAAGTAATTATTAAAAGAGTAATAGAATCCCTTTATCTTCAGTAGTATATACTTTTTATTATTAATCTTTCAATATAATAATAATAATTATAAAGGGCTATTTCAGTCAGAAGAAACTAGGAAGCCAGGGTTTTATAAATGGCTAAAATTATGAAAGATTACAAGACAATCCTTAATTTTTTTCTTATACTACTGTTTGGAAGACTTCAAATATTTAAAATTCCTTTCTAAATTTTAAACTGCTTTCTTCAAATTAAAATGTAAACAAATTACAAATAGAGGAAAACTCTGGTCTATTAAAAAAAGATCTCATATATTCTAATAGAAAAATGAAAACTTAACTGACTTTAAAAGATCTATGTGAAGACTTCAAAATAACTGTTTATGCTTCCCTGAATTGCCCAGCTTCAGGTTTTAGCACTACTTTTAAATTACGCAGCAGAGGCATGGTTGGAGCACTCAGGCTGGCGAACTCATTACCTGCTAAGCTATAAATAGTCTTTGCAATAATAAATGCAATAACAATAACTAATATCTATTGTTAATTTCCTACTAGATAATAACAATAGAATGGAGCCTGATGCTTCATGGATATTAACTTGTTTAATTTTTACAACAACCCTATGAGGTAGGACTGTTATTCTCATTTTATAGATGAGGAAATTGAGGCACAGAGAAATTAAATGATATATGCAAAGTCACATAGCTAGTGTAGAGCTGGGATTTGAATCTAGGTAGTCCGATTTTTTTTTTTCTATGACCATTGAAATAAATGTGGGTGGAGGAAAACTATCTTTATGAGTTGGTAGATACTATCATTGAAAATAACGTTCTCTTAGCCAGATGTGGTGGCATGCACCTACAGTACTAGTTACTCCAGAGGCTGAGACAGAAGGATCATTTGAGCCCAGGAGTTAGAAGCTCTGCTACACACTACTGCACTCCAGCCTGGGCAATAAGCAAGACCCCATCTTTAAAATAAAAAGTAAGGCCAGGCATGGTGCCTTATGCGTATAATCCCAGTACTTTGGGAGGCTGAAGCAGGTGGATTGCCTGAGCTCAGGAATTCGAGACCAGCCTGGACAACATGGTGAAATCCCATCTCTACAAAAAATACTAAAAATTAGCCAGGCATGTGGTGTGCGTGTACTTGGGAGGCTGAGAGGAGTATTACTTGAGCCTGGGAGGTGGACGTTGTAGTGAGCCAAGATTGTGCCATTTGCACTCCCGCCTGTGTAACAGAGTGAGACTGTCTGAAAATATATATATAAAATAAAATTTAAAAAATAAAATAAGTTTAAAAATTACAATAATGTTCTACCTGTTCTAACCCTCTTCCTTGAAAGATGGAAAATGAATAACCAAAATTATCACATGTAAGTGAGAAATGAAGGGTTAAAATTCATTCTACTCAACAATAAAGCTTCTTAGTTCAATAAAACACCTTTTTTTCTTTTCTCATTTTTTTTTTTTTTTTTGAGATGGATTTCGCTGTTGTTGCCCAGGGCTGGAGCGTGCGTGGCGCGATCTTGGCTCACTGGCAGCCTCTGGCCTCCCGGGTTCAAGTGATTCTCCTGCCTCAGGCCTCCTGAGTAGCTGGATTACAAGCACGCGCCACCATGGCCTGGCTAATTTTTGTATTTTAAGTAGGAGACAGGGTATTACACCATGTTGACCAGCTGGTCCTGAACTCCTGACCTCAGGTGATCGGCGCCCTGCGCTCGGCCTCCTAAAGTGCTAGGATTACAGGGGTGAGCCACTGTGTCCGGCCACATTAGACATTTCAACTTTCTCTGTACTTTTACATAAAATTAACCCAAACCATCTAATTAGAAATTACCAGCACTCATCCTGATTTTAAGGATTTCCAAAGAGCTGAGCCTCCTTCCATAATCCATTTTATCTGTAACATTCACCAAAAATAGTTACACCTGGGTTGTTAAGTGCCTTAAATTTTGTAAAGATGAAATGTGGTAATTCTTTGCCTTGTATACATTGTGAAGATAGCTGCTACAAAGCTAAATATGGGATACCCCAAATTAAAATTCTGGATTTAAAGAAAACATAAATATTTGGAGAGGGAAGAAAGGCTGCTTAAAAAAAAAAAAAAAAAAGTAGAACAATGACAAAAGTAGTAAGAAAAAGCACATATCTCCCCTGCCACCATCCACCCACTACACCACTCTGATATTAAGCACAACACAGGTTGGGTGGCTGAGGCGGGTGGATCACCTGAGGTCAGGAGTTTGAGACCAGCCTGCCCAACATGGTGAAACGCTGTCTCTACTGAAAATACAAAAATTAGCTGGCCGTGGTGGTGGGCACCTGTAATCCCAGTTACTCAGGAAACTGAGGCAGGAGAATTGCTTGAACCTGGGAGGTAGAGGTTGCAGTTAGCCAAGATCGTGCCATTGCACTCCAGCCTGGGCAACAAGAGCGAAACTCCATCTCAAAAAAAAAAAAAAAAAAAAAAAGCTTGTCTGCAGTGTCAAATCAGCAACATTTCAGAAATTCCTTCTGACATGTCTTAAACCTCAACATAAATAAAAGATTATTTAGAGAAATTGCTGAACACTGTATGTCTATTTTGAGGACCCAGAATAAATGAGAAATGGCAACACTAAAGATTTAAGGAAGAATAACTCCATAGTTACTCTTAATCTTCATACTAAAGATTTAAGGAAGAATAACTCCATAGGAAATAGTTAACAAAAGTGTTGTATATCTATGCTATGGAATACTAAATAATCATTAAAAGGATTGATATTGGTTGGATGCAGTGGCTCATGCCCGTAATCCTAGCACTTTGGGAGGCTCAGAAGGGAGGATCGCTTGAAGCCAGGAGTTCAAGACCAGTCTGGTCAACATAGCAAGACCCCATCCCCACTAAAAAATAAAAAGTAAAAAATTGGCCTGGCATGGTAGAACATGTCTGTAGTCCTAGCTCTTCAGGAGGCTGAGGCAGGAGGACTGCTTGAGCTCAGGAGTTTGAGGCTGCAGGGAGGTATGATCATGCCACTCTACTCCAACCTGGGTGACAGAGTGAGACCCTGTCTCCTTAAAAAAAAAAAAAAAAAATTTGAAGTAAATCGGTAAATCTTTTTTTTTTTTTGAGACGGATTTTCCCTCTTGTTGCCCAGGCTGGAGTGCAATGGTGCGATCTCGGCTCACCGCAACCTCCGCCTCCCAGGTTCAAGCAATTCTCCTGCCTCAGCCTCCCGAGTAGCTGGGATTATAGGCATGCGCCACCATGCCCATCTAATTTTTGTATTATTAGTAGAGACAGGGTTTCACCATGTTGGCCATGCTGGTCTCGAACTCCTGACCTCATGATCTGCCCACCTTGGCCTCCCAAAGTGCTGGGATTACAAGTGTGAGCCACCGTGCCAGGCCATAAATTGGTAAATCTATATACACAGACATGAAAAATCATCCACCATATATTAAGTTAAATCAAGTTCCAGATTAATATATGTGATATAATTTAGGATTAAATATATATTATAAAAATATATAAATACTATAAATTTATGTGTTTATAATTCATATGCCTTTATATGCCTCGAAGGACCTAAACCAAACAGATGATAGATACTTTAAAAAATGTCAGACACAAGGTCTTGCTCTGTTGCCCAGGCTGGAGTGTAGTGGCACAATCATAACTCACTGCAGCTTCCAGCTCCTGGACTCATTTGATCCACCTGCTTCAGCCTCCAAAGTAGCTGAGATTACAGGTGCGAGCCATGGCACCTGGCTCCATGATCAGACACGTTGCATAGTGGGATGGAAGGGGTAGGGAAAAATAGAGAACCTTTATCCTTTACTTTATCTAAACTGTGTGATTTTGATAAATGATTTCATTTTATAATGAGCAAGTGTTATATTTAAAACTTTTAAAAAACTAGATAAGAAAAAATTCCCTGTGGTATTATTAAACACTAGAATGAGCTTTACAAACAAATCGTGTACTATAGGAGGGCTTAAAGAATAGATATATAATATTGACTAAAGGTAGGGGGAATTGATCTTCAGTAAATAAAATTCTAACAATTTCTACTTTTCCTTTTCAGAAAGCTACCCTTTTACAAGATCCCTTCTATGCTAGTGAGTTCAGTCGCGCTATTGGAAGTCAAAAGCCATATAGGTAAGATGTGATGATGTATGATAAAGTTCTATGGGGGATTTTTCTCTCCTCTTTGCCTCTCCTTTTTTTGAGACTGAGTCTCGCTATTTCCCAGGCTGGAGTGCAGTGGCGCAATCTTGGCTCACTGTAACCTCCACCTCCTGGGCTCAAGAGATTCTCCTGCCTCAGCCTCCTGAGTAGCTAGGACTCCAGGTGCCCACCACCAAACCCGGCTAATTTTTGTATTTTTTAGTGGAGACAGGAGTTTTGCCATGTTGGCCAGGTCGGTTAGATTGGTCTAATCTCAGGTGATCCTCCTGCCTCAGCTTCCCAAAGTGCTGGGATTACATGTGTGAGCCACCGCGCCCGACCCTCTTTGCCTCCCCTAACGCGGTGTTGTATGTGTGGCTATCACAATTGTATCTCTACCTCATCTGCCTGCCCTGACAGTTAAGTCCGCAAACACAAGTATCCACTGAACATCTTCTGTATGTCTCATAGGAACCTTAAAGTCAATATATTCAAAAGAGAACTCAGCATCTTCCCTCTGGAACCTGACTTTCCTCTTGTGTTTCCTAACACAGGGAATGATGTCATTATCCCCAGATCACCTGAGCCAGAATCCTGGAAGTCACCCTTGCCTCCTCTCTCCCCTTCACCGTTTCTGGCATCCAGCCACTCACCGCGTGCCTTATGTATTGCTCCTTTACTATCTCTGGATAACGTCCACTTCTTTCCATGGCCACTCGCTCAGGCCCAGTTATCTCAGTTCTGGGCTCCTACAGTGTTTTCCTAGCTGGTCTGTCTGCCTTCACTTTTGCTCCTCTTCAGCCCATTCTCCATTACAACAGAGGAATCTTTCTGAAGCACAAATCTGATCATGTAACTCCTCCCAGGAAGCTTCCCATTGCCCTTAAGTGAAAGTCTAAACAGCGTACAAAAAATATGTATGACATCTCTTTTTATGTTTCTGTCCTCAACTGTTGTATCCATCCTCACTCTTGCCCTAAGTTCCTGCTCCAAATGAACTTCTCACAACTCTCAGGAAGCTCCCTGTTCTCTTCCCTCTGGAGCCTATCATGATGGCACCTCTTCTGGAACACTACTGTACTCTTCTTCCTCTTCCTGAATAACTTCAGCTCTTCCTGAATAACTTCAGCTCATCGTGTCTCAGCTTATTGATCATTTTCTCTGAAAATCTTTCTTGACACTCCAGAACATAACGTCCTATGTTCACACTTTTTTTTCTTTCTGTTTTGTTTTGTTTTTTTCTGAGACAAAGTCTTGCTCTGTTGCCCAGGCTGGAGTGCGGTGGCGCAATCTCGGCTCACTGTAACCTCTGCCTCCCGGGTTCAAGCAATTCTGCATCAGCCTCCCAAGTAGCTGGGATTACAGTCACCCGCTACCATGCCTAGCTAATTTTTTTATTTTTAGTAGAGACTGGGTTTCACCATGTTGGCCAGGCTGGTCTCAAACTCCTGACCTCATGATCCTCTCCCTTCAGCTCCCAAAGTGCTGGGATTACAGAGTTGAGCCACCACGCCTGGCCTGCTCACACATCTTGTAGTACTTACCAGTCTGCATTATGATGGCCTGTTTCATTATTTGCTGCCCTGTTATGCAATACATTCCTTAAGGGCAGGGACCCTAGAATGAATGGATAAATAAGATAAGATAGAGACTACTGATCATAAGTAGTCTCTACTACTTATGAGAACAGAGCATAAAGGGCCCTATATGCAAGGCTAAGGAGTTTGAATTGTATCCAGACTTCAGAGTTCTACTATATTCTTATCACAGGTTGGCGATATGGTAACTACTACAGGTATATGGTAGTAGTTACTCGTGATGTGACTCTCTCTTCCATTAGATTGTGAACCCCTGGAAGGCAAGGACTATGCCTTGTTACTCTTGGTCTTTTTCTTACTTAAAACAGTGCTTTGCACACAGTAAGCACTCAGTGAATTGACAGTGTTAGCAATTTTGATATCATATAAGTCATGAAGTATATTGGAGAGTTAAGTAAATGAGCTGAGAGTAAGTTAATTTTAAAAGATGCATATTCATTCCCCACTAAAAGGGACCAACGTTCCTTAGAGGCATGGCTGATTCTAGGTCTGGGGCAGGACATACGCAAAATGAGTCTGAAACATTTATTCCAGAAAGCAAGGACAGGGCCCTAAGTAAAGGGCACAGGAACCCACATGAAGGAGCTCCCAGTAACCAAAGATGGGACAACTTGAGCATCAGAAAAAAATAAGAAATGAGGCCAGGTGCAGTAGTTCACACCTGTAATCCTCGCACTTTGGGAGGCTGAAGTGGGTGGATCACCTGAGGTCAGGAGTTCGAGACCTGCCTGGCCAACATGGCGAAACCCCATCTCTACTAAAAATACAATTAGCTGGGTGTGGTGGCGGGCGCCTGTAATCTCAGCTACTTGGGAGGCTGAGGCAGGAGAATCACCTGAACCTGGGGGGTGGAGGTTGCAGTAAGCTGAGATCACTCTAGCCTGGGTGAAAGAGCAAAATATAAGAAGAAGAAGAAAAAAATAAGAAATGAGATGATTGAAACATAATGAATATATAAAAATTCAGAAGTGTATAACGATGCATGATAGAGAGAGGGCCCTCCCTCCCCACCTCCAAGGAAATAAAACACATGGAACATTAGAAAAAAATAGGGCACCAATTCATTACTCTGCAAATCATCAAACAAATGGAAAAAAATAATATATCCTTCCTTTCCTCCATGAACCGTAACCAGTTCAGGATAACCAAGTAGCCCTAGGTGATGAGTACAAATTTCATTTTACAGAATTCCAGCTAATAAATGCGGAAGGCTTAATAGAATTAGAAAATTACATTTTTTAGCCTGTAATGAAATGACAAATTCATTTAACAATCTTCAGTGGATGAAACCATTAGACAGAAAGGTGAAATGGGGCCAGGTATGGTGGCTCATGCCTATAATCCCAGCACTTTGGGAGACCAAAATGGGAGGATCGCTTGAGCTCAGGAGTTTGAGACCAGCCTAGGCAACAAAAAAATTTAAAAATGCTGGGTGTGCCTGTGGTCCCAGCTACTTGGGAGGCTGAGGTAGGAGGATCACTTGAGCCCAGGAGATGGAGGCTGTAATAAGCTGTGATTGCACCGCTGCACTCCAGCCTGAGTGACAGAAAAAGACTGTCTCTAACAGAAAAAGAGATTAAAAAAACAACAACAAAAAAGGGTGAAGAGGAACTTCAAAATGGAGGGATCATGTTGTAAATAACCAAAGCCATTGTCTTAGTATCACTTCAGTGAGACAGCCAGACTTTGTGTGCCTCATTATTTGATGTGATATAAAATACACAGCACCACCTATGAATTATTTTTGTTAAAACAGTTAAATCTGAATCTGACTTAAAAGTGTGAGTATGATAAACCAGGTGCAGTGGCTCACACCTATGATCCCAGCACTTTTGGAGGCCAAGGAGGGAGGATCACTTGAGGCCAGGAGTTTGAGACAAGCCTGGCCAATATGGCAAAACCTTGTCTCTACTAAAGATACAAAAATTAGCCAGGTGTGGTGGCACACGCCTGTAATCCCAGCTACTCGGGAGGCTGAGGTATGAGAATCCCTTAAGTCTGGGAGGCAGTGGCTGCAGTGAGCTGAGATGGCGCCACTGCACTACAGCCTGGGCAACAGAGCAACACTGCATCTCAAAAACAAACAAACAAACAAACAAACAAACAAACAGTGTGAGTATGCTAGTCTTAAAAAGGAAGGAAATTCTGCTACTACCACATGGATGAACCTTGAAGACATCATGCTAAGTGAAATAAGCCAGATACAAAAGGGCAAATATATGATTTCACTTATGTGAGGTACCTAAAATAGGCAAATTTGTAGAGACAGAAAATGGAATAGAGATCTCCAGGGGCTGGGGAGAGTGGTGAAGGGAGAGTTATTGTTTAATGGGTATAGAATTTCTGTTTGGAAAGATGAAAAAGTTCTGGAAATGGATAGTGGTGATGCTTGTAGACCATTGTGAATGCACTTAATGCCACCAAATTGTACACCTAAAAATGGACATGATGGGAAACTTTGTTATATATATTTTAGTCCAATTTTTAAAAAAGCAAATACGTGTGTTTGTATGTGTATGTAAGAGAATAGATAAAACCAGATTGGCAAAATATTGAAAATTATTAGAGCAAGGTGATGGGTACATGGGATTCCTTCCTTCCTTCTTTCCTTCCTTCCTTCCTTCCTTCCTTCCTTCCTTCCTTCCTTCCTTCCTCCCTTTCTCCCTTCCTTTCTCCCTCTCCTCTCCTCTCGTCTCCTCTCCTCTCCTCTCGTTTCCTGATGGAGTCTTGCTCTGTTGCCCAAGCTGGAGTGTAATGGCACGCTCTCGGATCACTGCAACCTCCACTTCCCAGGTTCAAGCAATTCTCCTGCCTCAGCCTCCTGAGTAGCTAGGATTACAGGCATGCACCACCATGCCCTGCTAATTTTTGTATTTTTAATAGAGGAGGGGGTTTCACCATGTTGGCCAGGCTGGTCTCGAACACCTGACCTTAGGTGATCTGCCCTCCTCAGCCTCCCACAGTGCTAGGATTACAGGGATGAGCCACCACCCAGCCGGGTACATGGGATTTCTTATAAAATTTTCTCCACTTTGATGTATGTTTGAAAATTTCCATAATAAAAAATTTTTTTGCTTGATGATGTGATATAGAAAAAAGCTTTTTGAAAGACTTAGGAAACATAACAAGCAAATATAAGAAGCATCTTATTTAGTCTTGATTTTAACAAACCAAATGTAAGAAAACATTTTCATATTTTATGTATGTATGTATGTATATATGTATATATGTATGTATGTATGTATGTATGTATGTATTGAGACAGGGTCTTCTGCTATCACTCAGGCTATAGTGCAGTAGCACGATCTTGGCTTACTGCAATCTCCGCCTCCCAGGCTCAAGCAATTCTCATGCCTCAGCCTCCTGAGTAGCTGAGACTACGGGCATGCGCCAGCATGCCTGGTTAATTTCATGTAGTTTTTTTAGTAGAGACTGGGTTTTGCCATGTTGCCCAGGCTGGTCTCGAACTCCTAAGCTCAGGCAATCCACCTGCCTGGGCCTCCCAAAGTACTAGGATTACAGGTATGAGACACCGTGCCCAACCGTTTATATTTTATTTACTTTTGAGAGAGGGTCTTACTCTGTCACCAGGGCTGGAGTGAAGTGGCTTGATCACAGCTCACTGCAGCCTCAACCTCCTGGGCTCAAGCAATCCTTCCTCCTCAGCCTCCTGAGTAGCTGGGACTACAGGCACACACTACCATGGCTGGCTAATTTTTTTTTTTTTTTTTTTTTTTTTTTTGTAGAGATGGAGTCTCATTATATTGCCCAGGCTGGTCTGGAACTCCTGGGTTTAAGCAATCCTCCCACCTTGGCCTCCCAAAGTGCTGGGATTTACACCCCTGGGCCACCACGCCCAGCCATAAAAACACATTTTTAAGTCAATAGAACAATTTGAAAATGGACTGAGTCCTGCCGGGCATGGTGGCTCACACCTGTAATCCCAGCACTTTGGGAGGCTGAGGCAGGCAGATCATTTGAGGTCAAGAGTTCAAGGCCAGCCTGGCCAGCATAGTGAAACCCTGTCTCTACAAAAATACAAAAATTAGACAGGCATGGTGGTGCATGCCTGTAATCCCAGCTACTCGGGAGGCTGAGGCAGGAGAATCGCTTGAACCTGGGAGGTGGAGGTTGCAGTGAGCCGAGATTGTGCCACGGCACTCCAGCCTGGGTGACAAAGCGAGACTCCGTCTCAAAAAAAAAAAAAAAAAAAAAAAAAATGAGTATTAGCAATAACAAAGAATTTTTGATAATTTTGTAGGAAGTGATAATCATTTTGTAAGAAAGTATTGATTTTATTTAGAGATGCATTCTGAGGTATGTAAGAGTTAAGTGACATAATATTTGGGATTTCTTTTTTAAAATGTTATATGGATGGCTTAAAATTTCTATAGGGGTTCAGATGTTTACTCTAAAAAAAGCATCAGTTTTGTTTTCCATTTTGGTGTTTTATTTAAAGTGATTTTAAAGCTAATTGTAATAAAAAAGACTCAAATTTCTGTGGTGTGGGTGGACTTGAAATTTATTCCTGAAGGCAAGAGATGAGTTCTACCACTCCTCTTGGCTCAGGGAAATAGCATATTTCTTATTATTTCCCTGAAAGCCAACATGACTTTAAAATGCAATGATTTCAAATGCACTGTGGAAAGGATGCAGTGATACACAAGAAATAGCCTCTACCTGCAAGACATCTTAGTTAAAAAGGAATAAACATCCTTTAGGTTTCAATTCTAACTTGTGGTCACCAGATGGGGACGGTTTTGCAACCTGACCACCTTGTGAAATCATACACAGCGCTTCTGAGATCATATAGGAAGAGGCTTTCCAGTGCTTTACAAATGTGAGCTATTATTTTTATAGTAGGTCTGGAAAGATGAAAAAATACAGGAAAAATAGAGGCTTATTATTGGGATTAAAGAATTCCCTTCCGGAGGCTGGTGTAGTGGCTCACGCCTGTAATCCCCCAGGCAACTTTCAGAGGCCGAGGGTGGGCAATTACTTGAGGCCAGGAGTTTGAGACCAGCCCTGATCCAACAATGGCAAAACCTTGTTCTTACTAAAAGACAAAATTAAACCAGGTGTCGGTAGTAATGCACTTGGTAGTCCCAAGCCTACTCCTCAGGAGGCACAAGAATCGCTTGAACCCAGTCTGGGTGACAGAGCAGACTCTGTCTAAAAAAAAAAAAAAAAAACCGCCCCCCCCAAAAAATAAAACCAAAAAAAAAAAAAAAAAAGAACACCTTCCTACAACATTGAATTTTGGTGGAAATTTATGTTTCCCCTGATGAAAATAGAGTATCTTTAACATTAGTATAGATTCCTCTTATTCCTAAATTGAATAATAGAGTCTTCTGGCATTCGACTTTTTCTTATTTCTTCAGTCAAATGAAGTTTGTCATCTATGTATAAGCTAACATTTTCTGAATCCTCAAAGAAATTATTATTCATAACTTACCTGCAGTAATATAGAATGTGTACTCTAACTTGAATTTATGATGTGTATGAGACCTCCATTTATGTATGAATTGATTTTTAGTCTGAAGAGATTAGTATGCTGTTTTCTGTGAAAATTTTTTTGGCCATTAAAAAAAATTAGTTTGGCATTACAATCTATTATCCTAGTTGGCAAAGGATTAAAACAGTTTATTTTATTGCGGATCTTAGCAAATTGCTGACTCCAAATGAAAAAACAGGAAAATCAATTTCAAAATAATTCTGCTGATACTGTATCTTATTTGAGTTTTGCTTTTCTAAGCTCTTTTGTTTGTAAAATCTACATTTCTGTTGTTGGAGTTCTAAAAGAGTAGAGGGATTTCATAGTTATTTTTTAAATGAAATATGGTGGTAATTAGATGTGGATAGCGAAGCAGGATCTCAAACTTATTCCTGCTTTATTTAGAGACCATTTATCAAACACTTAGTGTGTATGAAGACATGCATTAACTAAAATATCAAAATAGCACATTTGGCTGGGTGTAGTGGCTCACACCTGTAATTCCAGCACTTTGGGAGGCAGAGGTGGGTGGATCATCTGAGGTCAGGAGTTTGAGATCAGCCTGACCAACATGGTGAAACCTCATCTCTACTAAAAATACAAAAAATTAGCTGGGCATGGTGGTGCTCGCCTGTAATTCCAGCTACGCAGGAGGCTGAGGCAGGAGAATTGCTCGAACTCAGGAGGCAGAGGTTGCGGTGAGCCAAGATCACGCCACGGCACCCCAGCCTGGGTGACAGAGTGGGGTACCGTCTCAAAACAAACAAACAAAAAACCTGGCACATTTGGATCGGTACTATCATTATTCCTATTTTACACATGAGGAAATTGAGGCACAGAGAAGCTATGTAACTTGACCGTGATAATGACCTAACTGAGTCGGGGCAGATCTAGGATTCTGACCTCAGTCTTCATGCTCATAATCATTATGCTCCTCTGCCTCTCTGCTTGCTATTATTGAATTCGTAATGATCAGTTTCCCTCCAGCACCTCCACTAGGAAAGAGACCATTTTTTCAAAAAAAGTCTTAATTTTCAGGTTAATAAGAGCGACTCATTGATTGGACAAAGGAGAACATCTTAGATGTTTTTTAAATAAAGGGAGAGGTAGTAGGCAAGTACCAACATTCCATGCAGTAGCTAGTATTGGGATAAACGGCTGGTATAGGTTTCTGGAGTAAGTGGTAAAAAATGTTTTTACTTCAAGTCAGAAATTTTAAGATTCCATCAATCTACATAGAACATGAACTATCTTTCCTACTGTTACCTTGCACCCTGGCTCTCTGAATTTGTGTGAGTGTAGACAGGTTAGTTAAACCTCCCTACAACTTCCTGTAAAATGCGATGGTAATTCCCAGCTCGATCCCCACAGTGGAGCCAACTCAGTGCAAGAACGAGTCTACGGAAAGCACTCAGGCCAGAGCCGGCCACCTAGTCAGTGCCCAGTTAAGCACAAGTTGTTATTACTGAGCACAGTGGGAGGTGGAAACAATATTTAACCCGGAGACATTTTTTCCAAGTTGCTGAAAGTCAGCTGAGGGGCTAGGATAGGTACATGAGTAACTAACTACAATGAGTGAAACGGGATTAATGTGATACTAGGAGTGTGAAAAAACTGCCGTGGGAGAAGGGCTGCATTTGTTGGTGGAATTAGGGAAAGATCTGAGGAGAAGGCTTTTCTGCTAAGCCAGCTTTTCCTTAAGTGTGGAATGCACATGGTTCAGTAATGGGAGATGATTCCAGGTGGTACTCTGATATGGCATGAAACAAATTTGAATTCCATGGTGGAAATATGCGATTCCTTTTTCCAGCTAGGCTGAGCTCATCAGGGAGAACCTCTCGGCTTGGGGCCACTAGTGACAGTTCTGGAACACATGCTCATCTGCCCTTTCCTCACAGAGAAGCCAGCTTCAGGCTCAGACCATGGAGCATTGACTTAAAATTTATGGTGCTTTCATGCCATTTACACAAAGTGATACTGGTTTTCCCTGGAAAGTGACACAACATTTTCTTTATAAACTTCTTAAAAAAAAAAAAAAAAAAAAGCTAGTTGATTGAAAGAAAAATATTACCTAAAGGTTCATGGATTATGGTAAATGAAAGAGGGACAGAAATTTACCAGGGACAGTGAGAGTATTCCTGGTATAAGAACAGCTTGAGTTAAGGGGCATGGGCAAAAAACTATGTTTGGAGAGTAACAAACAGTTCAATTTGCGGGGAGCAAGTTTCACTACTGATGAGTACTAAGGCTAGAAGAATAAAACTATTTGAAAAGCCCATTAGTAACAAAGTTTAACAAACCTGTCAGTAATCATCGATATTCCTAAACTGCTATTTCTTACCATTTTTTAAGTGGAAAATTTTCTTCTGTTTCTGTAGATCTGAGGAGAAAATTAAGCACTTCAGTCAACTTAAATCTGAACTTTTTCTTAAAGACAATTCTTTGAGGAGGATACTTCCTTTAATTATGGAACTTAAAGCAGCAGCCCAGAAAAACTTCATTCTGAAAAGGCTTTTCTGGAAGGTAAGTGTTTTGTTTTATTTTTAATCTTTAAAGCTTGTGTCTCCTGTTTACCAAATATAAGCATAAATTAAAATATAAATAAGTGTTGTCTTGTATTCTGATGCTGTATTTTTAAATGTCGATAAAATTTAATGTAGTCATGTCTTAATGCTGGATACTTTGTGATGTAGTCAGTAATGTATATGTGTGTGTCAAGGGGAGATGGGAAGAGAAGGGAGTGGTAGCAAAAAGTAGCTCCCATGCATTGGGTTGGCAGAGCCAACGGAGTGGTATTAGGAGGAACATTTTTGGCATGCAAGATATATAGACAGTGAGATGGGAAAATAGATTTTAAGAAGTTTTTGTTTATTTTTTATTTTTTTGAGACAGTCTTGCTCTTGTCGCCCAAGCTGGAGTGCAATGGCATGATCTCAACTAACTGCAACCTCTGCCTCCCAGGTACAAGCCATTCTCTTGCCTCAGCCTCCCAAGTAGCTGGGGTTACAGGCACCCACCACCACGCCCGGCTAATTTTTTGTGTTTTCAGTAGAGACAAGGTTTCACCGTGGTGGCCAGGTTGGTCTTGAACTCCTGACCTCAGGTGACCCACCTGTCTTGGCCTCCCAAAATGCTGGGGTTATAGGCATGAGCCACCACACCCTGCCTGTTTATTTTTTTAAACAGAGACAAGGTCTCACTCTGTTGCCCAGTCTGGTCTCAAACTCCTGGACTCAAGTGATCCTCTTGCCTTGGCTTCCTAAAGTGCTGCAATTGCAGGCATGAGCCACTGTACCTGGCTGATTTCAAGATGTTTTATTGTGCAGTTTTCTGTACTGTAAAAAATAATTTAAAATTATTTTGAGTATAGGACTGGTATTTTAAAATGTGACTCCTGGGGAGGCAAGGCAACCTCATTCTTACTCAGTAAATTACAGATGCCTCATTTTCAGGTTCAGGTGAAAGAGTTAAGAAGCCCAGGTGAGTAACCTGGTGTGGCGTTAATGAGGCCTAGGTGAGAGGGCGAGCCCTGCCTAGGGCTGCGTTCACGTTGATTGCTACATATTTTATCCTAATTCTGGCCATTGATCACATAAGTAGCTGCCATCATTTTACTGAGCAATGGTAAAGCATGTGCACTCCCAACTGTACAAAGCAGTCCTGGCCATTTATTAGCTTCTAGGTCCTTCATATGTGGGTTGACCAACCATTTCAGTTTGCCCAGATTAGGGTGACCAACTATTCCAGTTTGCCTGGGACTAAGGAAATTCCTGCAATATTGGAAAGCTAGAACAGTTCCAAGCAAATCAGTACGGTGAAGGCAGATAAGCTGTAGAGAGTAATATGCCAAATGTCCCACCACACCGAGACACTGAGACTCAGGTAAGGATGATATAGTACTGCATAGTCTAAAATGGTTGGTGCTGGATAGATCCTGTGAGGAATATGGCATCCAAGTTTTGACTCTAGAACTTCAGAAGATTGTGGAAAATATGACCAACCAAGTAAGACCAATCCATCTTGGTTATGAAGATGGAATGGAATTCATGTGGAAAGGGTAAATAAATTAGGATTATCTTCTTCCCAAATAAACCTCTCCAGTCCATCCCACACACAGTATCAATTTAATCTACAACCCTGATTGTATGGGGTTTCTTGTTCAACAGTTTCTTGCGACTTTCCTTACTAAATTAAGTACAGACTTTGGCTTCTTCATTTAAGGCTGTCCCCTAATCACAGATTTCAAATCTGGACAGGTATGGCCTTTATTTTAGTAGGCTGGGGTTATCAGGAAGGGGCTGTGTATTAGTCCATTCTCACACTGCTATAAAAAGACTACATGAGACTGGGTGATTTATAAAGAAAGAAGGTTTAGTTCACTTGTTCCTGGACCAAACCAAGGGTCAGGCTGCTTATTCTCATGGCCCAATAATGAGACACAGATGAACTGGGAAAGAAGGGAGTTTATTTCTGTAACCAGTAACAGGGAAAAGGCCTCGAAATTATCGCCAGACCAACTCAAAATTACAAGGTTTTCCAGAGCTTATATACCTTCTAAGCTATATGTCGACATGTAAGTGCATTCATCTAAAGCCATAAGTGATGAACTTCTTTTAATCTATGCCTAAGATTAGATCGGGACCTAAGGAATGTCCTTAAGACCTTTCTCTGGGGCCTCAGTAAATTTACTTAATCTAAATGGGTCCAGGTCCTGGGGTGATTACCTTTATCTTGCCTCCTACTAAACCACAGAGGTTTGGGGAGTTCCCTCAGACCACCAATAAACTTGTTTGTGGAGGCCTGGGGAGTTTCTTCAGACCCCCAGTAAAACTCGTTTAATTCTAAACAGGTCCTGTTAAGAATTCCTTCATTATCTTGTCATGCTTCAAGGCCCAGGAAAGGCCTGGGCAAAACTCTTGGTGGGCTTTTGTTACCTCCCAGCCTTTGTGTAAGGACACTGGCTCTATCAGCTTTTAACATTTAATGTAACCACTCAGTCAGCGCAGGAACAGTTGTTATGGAGGCCTGTCTGTTCAGCTGTTATGAAGACCTGGCCTGCCACAGACTTAGAGTTCCACATGGCTGGGAGGCCTCAGGAAACTTGCAATCATGGCAGAAGGCGAAGGGGAAGCAAGGCATGTCTTACATGGCAACAGGAGAGAGAGAGAATGTGCAGAGGAAACTGCCACTTTTAAACCATCAGATCTCATGAGGACTCCCTCACTATCATGAAAAAAGCATGCATGATCCAATCACCTCCCACCAGGACCCTCCCTCAGCAGCGGGGATTACAATTCAAGATGGGATTTGGGTGGGAACACAGAACTGGACCATATCAGGCTACCATCTGGATAAGGTGGGCACTGGGAAAACGAATCCAGATGTAGATGCTCCTGGAAAAGGCACAGTGCCTAAGAGTGAGGGCCATAAGAGTGAGCTAAATGAAATATCAGGATATTTTAGCATGTGGGTGAATTACACCTGGATGTCTGCACAAACATTTGGCACCAGGAAGATCTGCTTGTTTAGGGTGTGGGGACGGAGGTTTTATGGAATGTGAGGACATAAAGATTGTCAAGAGTAAATTCAGCAGCTGGGAGAGGACTGGGAAAGGACTTAGGACAGTGCCCAAAGAGGAAGTCCACCCAGATACACTGGACACAATCAGGGACTGGATTTAAAGTGCATGTTTAGGTAGGAGAACTGAAGTACCACTTAAGGGTCAGATTAAGAAGGATGTTGATGTGTACTCCTAATGGGATCAGCACCAGTGTTAGTCTAGAGGTCATTTAAGCATCTCCAATGTAAAAACAGGGCTGGTACCTGTGGCCTAGGCTGTGGAGCAAAAAATTGATGGAGAGAAAGAGAGTTAAGGTTAGAACTAACAGACCCGACCAGCCACTTCATCTTCTCTCTCACCTCTGTCCTCTACAAGATCGAGCCATGTGGGATAATTTGGATACCTGTTCTCCTTAGCTCTCTTTTCTCCCTGCTGTTTGATTTCTCTAGAATACTGTTCTTCTAATTTCTCTTGTTAAAAATCATACACATTCATCAAGGCTAAGCTCAAATGCCATTTTCTACCTTTCTTGTCATGCCGAATGGGGAACTTTAGTACCTTCCTCCTTTTGATCTTCTCTGTCAATTCTGTGCCATAGAACTTTTTTTGATGTTTTATAATCTGCATTGTTCAATACAGCAGACACTAGCCACATGTGCCTTTTAAGCACTTGAATGTGGCTAGTGACTAAAAAAGTAAAATGTTAATTTTATTAAATTTAAATTAATTTAAATAGCCACTTGTGGCCAGTAGCTACCGAGTTGAACAATGTAGTTCTATGACATCTTTCATAGCACTTCCTCTTTAACAATTATCAGACAGGTTTCTTGCCTAATCGGTGTGAGGCTTGGTGACAGGTATTAGAAATACAGCATGATTATGATACAGTTCCTACAATCAAGAATTAGCACATATCCTCCCTTTTACTATAGTTATTGGTACATTTTTCTTATTTATCATAATATGCTATAAGCTTCTGTAGGACAAGTATATATCTTACTTACTTTTGTATTCTCCCTCAGGCCAAATACAATGCATGCATATTCCAGGTGCTGTAAGCTATTCATACTGAATTGCAAATCTGTTCTCTTGTGAAATATTAACCTAATCTGATGTCTAAAAATGAAGCTTTCATGATCTGTTTTATACTTGAAAACACTGCAGCCATTATTTAATAGAATGTTCTTACCTGAGCTAAAACAGATCTTCTAATTCGGTTGTCAAAAATGAAAGGCCAAAGTGAATGGAGAAAGAAATAATTCAAATAGGAAAAGAGGAAGTCAAATTGTCCCTGTTTGCAGATGACATGATTGTATATTTATAAAACCTCACCGTCTCAGCCCAAAATCTCCTTAAGCTGATAAGCAACTTCAGCAAAGTCTCAGTATACAAAATCTATGTGCAGAAATCACAAGCATTCCTATATACCATTAACAGACAGAGAGTCAAATCATGAGTGAACTCCCATTCACAACTGCTACTAAGAGAATAAAATATCTAGGAATACAACTTACAAGGGATATGAAGGACCTCTTCAAGGAGAACTACAAACCACTGCTCAAGGAAATAAGAGAGGACACAAACAAATGGAAAACATTCCACACTCATGGATAGGAAGAATCAATATTGTGAAAATGACCATACTGCCCAAAGTAATTTTTAGATTCAGTGCTATCCCCATCAAGCTACCCATTGACTTTCTCCACAGAATTGGAAAAAACTACTTTAAACTTCATATGGAACCAAAAAAGAGCCTGCATAGCCAAGACAGTCCTAAGCATAAAGAACAAAACATGGAGGCATCATGAACTACCACGAACTTCAACTTACAAGTGGTACAGTAACCAAAACGCATGGTACTAGGTAACCAAAACAAATATAATAGACCATGGAACGAACAGAGGCCTCGAATGAACACGACACATCTACAACCATCTGATCTTTGACAACTGCCACCAGCATGGGGAAGGATTCCCTGTTTAATAAACGGCATGGGGAAAATGGCCTAGCCATATGCAGAAACTGAAATGACCCTTCCTTCCACTTATACAAAAATTACTCAAAGGTGGACCTAAACATAAAAATCCCTAGAGCACACCTAGGCAGATACATTCAGTGACATAGGCATGGGCACAAGATTTCATTCCTAAACACCAAAAGCATGGCAAAAAGCCAAATTGACAATGGGATTAATTAAACTAAAGAGTTCTGCACAGCAAAGAAATATCTCAGAGTGAACAGACACTACAGAATGGGAGAAAATTTTTACAAATCTACCATCTGACAAAGGCTACTATCGAATTCTACAAGAATGTCAACAATTTCAAGGAAAAACAACCCATCAAAGTGGACAAATGTCATGAACCTGACACTTTTCAAAAGAAGACATTTTGCAAGCTAACAAACTACGAAAAGCTCATCATCACTGGTCGTCAGAGAAATGCAAATCAAAACAAACAATGAGATACCATCTCAACACCAGTTAGAATGGTGTTATTAAAAAGTCAGGAAAACAGTGATGGAGAGGATGTGGAGAAATAGAAGCGTTTTACACTGTTGGCGGAGTTTAAATTAGTTCCACCATT
Organism: Rhinopithecus bieti; assembly: GCF_001698545.2. Classification (NCBI taxonomy): domain Eukaryota; kingdom Metazoa; phylum Chordata; class Mammalia; order Primates; family Cercopithecidae; genus Rhinopithecus; species Rhinopithecus bieti. The sequence continues at coordinate 579,786 of NW_016803302.1, forward strand.
GGGAGCAGTGGTGGTAGATTCCTCAAGGATCTAGACTAGAAATATATTTGACCCAGTGGATTCCATTATGGGCACTATACCCAAAGGATATAAATATTCTACCTATAAAGTAAAAATGACACATGCCTCGGTATGTGTTATTGCGGCACTATTCCAATAGCAAGACTTGACCAACCCAATGTCATCATTGAATCGACTGGATAAAAAATTGTGGCACATATACACCCTGGATACTATGCAGGCCTAAAAAAGGATGAGTTCGTGTCTTTACGGGTCATGGATGAAGCTGGAAACATCATTCCTCAGCACTATCACAAGGACAGAACCAAACATGTTCTGCTGTTCTCACTCATAAGTGGCAGTTGAACAATGGAACAACGGAACAGGGAGGAGAAATCACACTGGGGCCTGTCGGGGGCGGGGCTAGGGGAGGGATATCATTAAGAGAGATACCTAAGGTAGCTGACGGGTTGATGGGTGCAGCAAACCACCATGGCACATGTATAACAAAACTGCACATTCTGCACATGTACCCTAGAACTTAAAGTATGAAAAAAAAAAAAAGTAAATGGCTAGTCTATTTGGGATCTTTCTATGCTTTAGTGGAGTCCCCCTTGGCCCTATCCCCAACCACGCCATCAAACCCACTAGCCTTATGTTCTTCTGTCTCATCCACAACCAAAATCTATCCTCAGATTTGTTTTCACAAAATTAGCATATATGACTAATAAAAGTCAACATCCTTTAAGATTTTTTTATATAAATTGTTATCATAGCCTTAAGGTAAAGCAGTGGTTTTTCAACTTTATGCTATATTTCTTGGAAAACATACGTTCTGTGAAGTTCCCTTAGAAACCCATACTGGGGTGGAGAGATTAGGGCCATTGTCTTAGTCTGTTTTGTGTTGCTATAACAGAATATCACAAACTTGGTAATTTATAAAGAAAATGAACGTATTTCCGACAGTTCTGGAGGCAGGGAAGTCCAATATCAAGGTGCTGGCATCTTGTGAGGACCTTCTTGTTGTGTCATCCCATGAGAAGGCAGAAGGGCAAAAGAGCATGCAAAAAAAAAAGGGTGGCAGGGGGCCAAACTCATCTTTTCATCAGAAACCCACTCCCACAATAATGACATTAAACTATTTGTGAGGGCAGATGACATTAATCTATTTGTGAGGGCAGAAGCCTTATGACCTAATCAACCTCCTAAAGGTCTCACCTCTCAACACTGTTGCATTGGGGATGAGTTTCTAAAACATGAACTTGGGGGCCACATTCCAACCACAGCGTTCTGCTCTTGGCCCCAAACATTCATGTCTTTTTTACATACAAAATACATTTATTCCCTCCCAATAGCTCCAGAAATCTTAATTCATTCCAGCATCAACTCATAAGTTCAAATTACCAATTGTCATCTAAATCAAGTATTGTTGAGACTCAAGGCAGGATTCATCCTGAGGCAAATTCCTCTCTAGTTGTCAGCCTGTAAATCAAGACAAGTTATCTACTTACAAAATACAGTAGTGCGATGCGTGGAGGATAGACATTCCCATTCCAAAAGGAAGCTATAAGCAAGAGGAAAGGGCCAAGTTAGTCCAAAACCCAACAGGGAAAATAATATTGTCTTAAAGCTGGAGAATAATCTTTCACTCTTTTGCTTAAGAAATGTCTAAGAAGTTTCAGACTTTCCCTACAGCTGTCCTCTTTCTCTGAGCCCCCACCAGCATCACTTTTAATGCTCCAATTACTACAGTCTAGGCTTTTTCTAGGTTGCTCCTCCAAATTCTTCGAGCCTCTATCCATTAACCAATTCCAAAGCCACTTCTACATTTTTAAGTATTCCTTAGAGCAACAATTCCACTTCTGGTACCAAAATCTGCATTAGGATTCTCCAGAGAGAGAGAACCACTCAGTTCTCCAACTCATATGCCAGTCTCCTCTGGAAATACCTTCACAGACATAACAGAAATAACGCTTTACCAGTTCTCTAGGTACTCCTAATTTAGCCAAGTTTACACCTAAAATTAACTGTCACAGGCATCTCTAATTTTTGGTTCCTATAATAGGATGGAAAATTACACACATATATAATATACATATTATGGATATAAAATTATAGATATGGTGTAATATAGAGTGATATATATTATAGATATAAAGATATATATTATATAGTTTTTCCCCTCCCTTTTAAAATGAACTTTATTGAGGCATACTTTTTTCTTTTAAGTGGTCTTTATTTTTTAATTTTGTTGAAGGTACAATTTATGAGAATACATTTTCATTTTTTTTTTGAGATGGGATCTCGCTCTGTCACCTAGGCTGAAGTGCAGTGGCACCATCTCAGCTCACTGCAACCTCCGCCTCCTGGGCTCAAGTAGCTGAGTAGATGAGTACTTCCCAAGTAGCTGAGACTACAGGCACATGCCACCATGCTGGGCTAATTTTTGTATTTTTTGTAGAGATTTCACCATGTTGCCCAGGTTGGTCTTGAACTCTTGGACTCAAGTGATCCACCTGCCTTGGCCTCCCAAAGTGCTGGAATTACAGGCGTGAAATTACAGGCCAAGAACGCTTTTTCATAGATTGACTAAACTCCCAAGTTTTAGAAGAACAGACACATGTCTGTCTGTTTTGCTCAAGATGTTATTTCATTATCTAGCATACCTGCCACATAGCTGGCAATCAGTAATTATGCATTCAGTTAATGAATAAATGAGTAGATAAAATATGTTCTTTTTCTAGTTTAAATTTTTTCCACTGGGCACGGTGGCTCATGCCTGTAATCCCAGCACACTGGGAGGCCGAGGCAAGTGGATCACCTAACTAAGGTCAGGAGTTGAAGACCAGCCTGGTCAGCATGGTGAAACCCAGTCTCTACTAAAAATACAAAAATTAGCCAGGCGTGGTGGTATGCACATGTCATCCCAGCTACTTGGGAGGCTGAGGCAAGAGAATCACTTGAACCCTGGAGGTGGAGGTTGTAGTGAGCCAAGACTGTGCCACTGCACTCCAGCCTGGGCGTCAGAGCAAGACTCCATCTCAAAAAAAAAAAAAAATTTTTTTTTCTTCATATGATTTTTTTTTCCATTTTTAAAAATTGTGTCAAAATATACATAACACAAAATTTACTTCCTTAATCATTTTTGGGCATACATTTCAGTGGTATCAAGTTTATTCACAATGTTGTGCAGCCATCAACACCATCATCTCCAGAACACTTTTCATCTTACAAAACTGAAACTCTCTACCCATTAAGCAACAACTTTCCATTTCTTTCCCCATCCCACCCCCACAACCCACAGCCCCTGGAAACCACCATTCTATTTTCTGTCTTTGTGATTTTGACTATTCTACGTACCTCACACAGTTGAAATGATATAGTATTTGTCTTTTTGTGACTGAGATTTCACCTAGTGCAATGTTCTCAAGTTTAATCCATGTTGTAGAATGTATCCAAATTTCCTTTTTGTTTTTTAAGGCTGGATAATATTCCATTGTATGTATACAATACATTTTCCTTATCCATTCATCTGTCAATGGACACGTGGGTTGCTTCCATGTTTTAGATGTTGTAAGTAATGCAGCTATGAACATTGGTATGCAATATATCTCTTTAAGACGGTGCTTTCAATTCTTTTGGGTATTTACCCAGAAATGGAATTGCTAGATTGGATGGTAATTCTATATTTAAATTATTGAGGAACCACCATACTGGTTTCCAGTGTCTGTGCTATTTTCTACTCCCACCAACAGTATATAAGCGTTCTGATTCCTCCACATCCTGGCCAACACTTGTTATTTTGTGTTTTTTTTTTAAATAGTAGCTATGCTAATGCGTGTGAGATAATATCTCATTGTAGTTTTGAGTTGCATTTCCCTAGTGATTAGTGATGTTGAGTATCTTTCATGTGCTTATTGGCCATTCAACTATCTTCTTTGAAGAAATTATTGTGGTATAATTTACATGAAATAAAATGCACCCATATTTAAAGATACAGTTTGAAGAGTCTTGACAAATGTCTCTATTCTTATAACTATTAACACTACTTCAATCAAGATTTAGAGTGTCTCTGTCACTCCAGAATGTCACCTTGTGCCCTTTGGCCGCCAGTTCTTTCACACTCCTGGCCTCGTGCGACTATCGATGTGCTTTCTGTCACTGTAGATTCATTTTGCCTCTCTTAGCATTGCACTTACATGGAATTCTGCACTAAGTACTCTTTTGCATTTGGCTTCTTTTGGCATAATATTTGTGAGATTTTTCCATGTTGTTTCAGGTATGATATTTTATAAATGAAAATTCTTGAATCAGTGAGAGGTGAGAGGTCATAATAACAAGTGACACTTATTGAACACTTGTTATGTGCTAAGCACTGCTGAAACTTTACAAATACATACTATCTTATTTAAACGTAATATCAACTCCTTGAGGTGATATTATTAACCCCGTTTGAAAGACTGAGTGACCGGGAGTATAAGTAATTTGCCAAATGTCACACAACTGCCAAGTGGCAGAGCTGAGATTTGAGCTCAAAGAATATAGCTCCAGGGTCAGTCTGTAAAACTGCCACACTATGCTAATTTATCAGGCACTGGGTAAGCCCAAGCACTTCTTTTTCTTCTTCTTCTTCTTCTTTTTTTTTTTTTTTTTGACGGAGTCTCACTCACTCTTGCCCAGTCTGGAGTGCAGTGGCGCAATCCCAGCTCACTGCAACCTCCACCTCCCAGGTTCAAGTGATTTTCCTGCCTCAGTCTCCCAAGTAGCTAGGATTAGGGATTATAGGCGCATGCTACCAAACCCAGCTACTTTTTGTATTTTTAGTAGAGATAGGGTTTTGCCATGTTGTCCAGGCTGATCTCGAACTCCTGACCTCAAGTTATCTGCCCGCCTTGGCTTCCCAAAGTGCTGGGCTGACAGGCGTGAGCCACCGCGTCCGGCCAAGTCCTTCCTTCTTTCAAAGCCCAAGCACTTCTAAGAGTATCTGGTATACATCCTGCTCCTCTTCCTCTTTTTCCTTTCTCCAAGCCATTCCCAGCCTCCTCTCATGCCATATTACCTGAATAAGGGGACACACACACTTTCTAAACAAAAAGCCTAAATTATCACTAGTAAACCAAAATCCCGGGGGGAAAACTGAACAGTAGAGGAATAGAAAAGAAAAGCAATTACATTACATTTCTCATTAATGCCGACTTGCCTGATTTCATGGGCCAGCGCTTATTTTCATGCTCAATTTCTCATGAGACTGGACAGGAACACAGAAAAAATGGGTTCCCCAGCTCTAAGTCAGTGTTTATTTGGACAGAAATGGCAATCTACATTTCCACTGTATTATCAGAAGAATCAATATTGTTCTGCACCATTTCCATAACCTAGCGTAGTGCTGTACATTTGTTTTTGTGTTAGTAAACATTTTAAAATGAGAGCTTGCTTATTCTTTATATCCTCACAAAGGCCAAATTACTTTGGAAAGGCAGAAATTATAGGAGCCCCATTTTTCAAGGTGACTGAATGAGTTGCCTGAGATGACACACCTGCTTCTGGATGATTTTCAAGGTTAATGGTCAAGCCAGGCCTAAGTTGCATCTCCCAGCATTGCCCCGTAGCCCTTGCTCTGGTCACCAGGACAGTGGTCTCTTGGTTGTAAGTAAGAAGTATGTTTCCAATTTGGGTTATGCTAGTATTGATGGGAGATATTGTAATTCATTTCTCTAATCAAAGAACAAATTATTTCTTCATATTTTTAGTACATGAGAGTAGAGAATTTTAACAACAGATACCTTAATTACTGTCTTTCTTTCCCACTTGCTTTTACAGACCGGTGACCTTTTCTATTTCCTAGTAAACAAACTTCATGAGTACTTGCCAGAGTCTAGGGATAAGAATGCACTTCAAAATCAAAGCCAAAGGGTTGATGAACTGGTGTAAGTTCTAACTAGATAATCATCGATTTTTTTTTTTTTTTTTTTTGCTAGGGTGTTAAAGATAAATGGAAGACACTGGACAACATATATGCTATGTTAATGATTAATGGCACTGCAAGTTTTTCTCCCTGTGGATTTTATTTATTTATTTATTTATTTATTTATTTATTTATTTATTTATTTTTTCTTGAGACAGAGTCTCACTCTGTTGCCCAGGCTGGAATGCAGTGGCACAATCTTTGCTCACTTCAACTTCTGCCTCATGGGTTCAAGCAATTCTTGTGCTTCAGCTTCCCGAGCAACTGGGATGACAGGCATACGCCACTACGCCTGGCTAATTTTTGTATTTTTAGTAGAAACGGGGTTTCACCACGTTGGCCAGGTTGGTCTCAAGCTCCTGACCTCAGGAGATCCATCCGCCTCAGCCTCCCAAACTGCTGGGATTACAGACATGAGCCACCGTGCCTGGCCTCTTCCTGTGGATTTTAAAAAATAGAACTCATTTTGTTCTAATTTTAATGGAAGGATGCACAAGAAACTAATAATATTTGTTGTCCCAAAGTGGGAAAAGTGGGTATCTGGAGGAGAGAAAGCTTTCACTGTATTCTCTTTTTTACCGTTGACATTTTCAGCCAAATATTACCTTTCTGAAAATATTAAAAATTAAACAATAATTTTAAAAGTGTGTGATAATCCTAAAACTTTGGAAAAGAGATACATATAAAATGACTTAGTACTGACATCCAGCTATTCATTCATTCAACAATTTTTTTTCTTGTTTTTTAAGAAAAGTTCTCACTCTGTCCCCTAGGCTGGAGTGCAGTGGTATGATCATGGCTCACTGAAGCCTTGACCTCCTGAGCTCCACACTCAGCTAATTTTTGTAAAGGCAGGGTTTCGCCATGTTGCCCAGGCTGGTCTCAAACTCTTGGGCTGAGGCCATTCGCCCACCTGGGCCTCCCAAAGTGCTGGGATTACAGCATGAGTAGTGTGTGAGCTACCCCGCCCATCCAGCAAATGTTTTTGGGTGTTTACTGTGTAGCAGTCAGAGTAGGCACTTAACCAATGTTAGCAATTTGATGTACAGAGTTTATTTCCTGTACTTTTTTCTGTATGGGTATCTGGAAGCAGTTTTAGCAAAGATTACTACTTTCATGGAATTCTGAGCTTCTAATGAAATCATGCCATTTCTTTGCCTTTTATCGTTTTATTTTCTAGGGCATGCATTGAAATTATACAGACCCTAGTATTGATGTTCAGAGAAACAGAAACTGAGTCATCACGCCTGAACACATTGGCAGCTAAGAAGTAAGGTCTTTTAGAAGATATCGGGACCTTGTGGTTGCAACCCATTAACTCTCCTTGTTGAGTGTCTTCCAAAGCACATAATTCTCCAACTTCCCTGTTCAACACCCTTCCAAGTATATTTCACTCTTTTGTTTTTCTCCTTCCTTCTGTGATGAACAGGTTAATTGGCACAGGCCAAGTTCTCTCTGTCTGTCTGGATTATTAAGGGTACAAGGATTTTCTTAGCATAATTATTTTTTGTCCTAGTCTGGTGAACTTGAAAAAGACCAAATGACCCATCATACATTAAAAGCCAGGGGATCTCCACTAGAATTTCCCAGAGTATCCTTATATCCACACAACAGAAAAATTGCAAAATCAGGAGTTATAGTAGCCTCATTTACAATATAATCATGTGACCTTAGAGTAAATGAGTTTGGAGAGTTTATTAATACCTAGGGTGAGCTGCTATAATAGACACTCTAGGCCAGGCACGGTGGCTCACGCTTGTAATCCCAGCACTTTGGGAGGCAAAGGTGGGTGGATCACCTGAGGTTAGGAGTTTATGACCAGCCTGACCAACATGGTGAAACCCTGTCTCTACTAAAAATACAAAAATTAGCCAGGTGTGGTGGTGCGCGTTTGTAATCCCAGCTACTCGGGAGGCTGAGGCACAAGAATGGCTTGAACCTGGGAGGCGGAGGTTGCAGTGAGCTGAGATCACACCATTGCACTCTAGGCTGGGCAACTCCGTCTCAAAAAAAAAAAAAAAAAAAAAAAAACTACAATATGTGGCCCAAAGAAGATCTTAATTGAAATCTTTCTCACGTAACAGTTCAGAGTAAATATTCAGGCTTTCATACACAAGGTGAGCCAGGGACCTAGGTTTTTTCCCTTTGTTACTCTGTTGTCTTCTATCACGTTGTCTTTATCCTTATAGTGGAAGCTGGCTGACCTTAATGACTTCATTATACCCTGTGGGAAGCAGAAAGAGAAATAGAGGGCATTCCAGTTAAAAAAGAATAAAAAAAGAGAGAGAGAGAGAAGTAGAGGGCAAACAAGCTTCCTTTTTAGCAAGGCATGTAATACTTCTGCTCACATTCTCCTGGTGAGAACTTTAGGCACATGGCCACACCTAGCTTCAGGAAAGGCTGGAAATGTGTCTGCAGTTCGACATCTATGTGCCTAACTTAGTTTTGGATGGTAATGAAGACATCTGTTATTAAAAGGAAGAATGGAAGAATGTATAGTGAGGGACAGTAGCATTCTTTGTCACAGAAACTTTGATTCTGCAGTTTTGCATACTGTCTGCTTGATTTTTTATTTTGATTTTTTGAGACAGAGTTTTGCTCTTGTCACACAGGCCGGGGTGCAATGGTGCGATTTCAGCTCACTGCAACCTCTGCTTTCTGGGTTCAAGTGATTCTCCTGACTCAGCCTCCCAAGTATCTGGGATTACAGGTGCCCACCACCATGCCCAGCTAATTTTTGTATTTTTAGTAGAGACGAGGTTTCACCATGTTGATCAGGCTGGTCTTGAACTCCTGACCTCAGGAGATCCACATGCCTTGGCTTCCCAAAATGCTGGGATTACAGGTGTGAGCCACCATGCCCAGCCACTTGATTTTTTAACATGTATTTATAAACTCTAAATTATATTCTTGGGCAATGTTGTGGCTAAATTTTTTTTCCACTTTCGTCAATTGTTTATTTAAATCTACTGTATTCAAAGGTGGAGAAATGAGCCAGACATGGTGGTGCACACCTGTAATTCCAGTACTCAGGAGGCCGAAGGGAGAGTTCACTTGAGCCTAGGTGTTCCAGGCAGTAGTAAGCTATGATCATACCACTGCACTTAGCCTGGGCAACAGTGAGACCTTGTCTCTTTAAAAACAAACAAAAAAAAGGGGTGGAGCAAATGATGAGAGCAATGGACTCTAAAATAGTCAAAACATGTCATCCCAGCACTTTGGGAGGCCAGGGTTGGAGGATCAATTGAAGCCAGGAGTTTGAGACCAGCCTGGGCAACAAAGTGAGACCCCATCTCTAGGAAAAAAAATGTCAGGCATGGTGGCACATGCCTGTGGTCTCAGCTACTCAGGAGGATGAGGCAGGAAGATCAGTTGAGCCAGGACTTCGAGGCTGCAGTGAGCTATTACTGTGATACACTGGGTGACAGAATGAGAGCCTGTCTCTAGAAAAAAAGAAAACAGACAAAACACTTAAACCAGGGGAAAGAATAAGAAGTCTTGGTAATATTTTTCCAGCCCTCCACCTTCTGGGCTCAAGCAGTCCTCCCACCTCAGCCTCTCAAGTGGCTAGGATGACAGGCATGTGCCACCACACTCGGCTAACTTCATTAATATTTCTTTCTTTCTTTCCTTTTTTTTTTTTTTTCTGAGACAGAGTCTCGCTGTGTCGCCCAGGCTAGAATGCAGTGGTGCGACCTCAGCTCACTGCAACCTCCACCTTGCGGGTTCACACCATTCTCATGCCTCAGCCTCCCAAGCAGCTGGGAGTACAGGCATGAGCCACCACGCCCGGCCCTGATTTCATTAATTAATATTTATTTTTCTTTTCTTTCTTTTTTTTTTTTTTGAGACAGAGTTTTACTCTTGTTGCCCAGGCTGGAGTGCAATGGCACGATCTCAGCTCATGGCAACCTCTGCCTCCTGGGTTCAAGTGATTCTCCTGCCTCAGCCTCCCGAGTAACTGGGATTACAGGCATGCACCACCATGCCCGGCTAATTTTGTATTTTTAGTAGAGATGGGGTTTCACCATGTTGGTCAGGCTGCTCTCAAACCCTCCACCTCAGGTGACCCGCCCACCTTGGCCTCCCAGAGTGCTGGGATTACAGGCATGAGCCACCACACCTGGCCTCATTAATTAATATTTCTTAAGCACACTTGCTATGTGCTAGGGACTATGGGCATACTATGCTTTTTTTTCTTTTCTTTCTTTCTTTTTTTTTTTAGATAGGATCTCACTCTGTCATCCAGGCTGGAGTGCAGTGGCACGATCTTGGCTCACTGCAGCCTTGACCTCCCGGCGGCTCAGGTGATCCTCACCTCCCCAGTAGCTGGGACCACAGGTACATGCCACCATGCCCTGCTATATTTTTTGTATTTTTCATAGAGATGGGGTTTTGCCATGTTGCCCAGGCTGGTCTCAAACTCCTGGGCCAAGTGATCTGCCCCCCTCTGACCCCCCAAAGTGCTAGGATTACAGGCGTGAGCCACTGTGTCGAGCCGGCATACTATGTTGTGTAGCAGGAGTGGGCAAACATTTCTGTAAAAGGTCATATAGAAAATAGTTTTGGCTTATCACACCATACAATCTGTGCTGCATCTACTCAGTTCTGCCATTGTAGCACAAAAGCAGCCATAAACAGTACATGAACGAATGGACACAGTTGTGTTCCGATAAACTTTATTCACAGAAACAGGCTGTAGGCTGGATTTGGCCTACAGGCCATAGTTTGCTCAGTCCTGCTTTACAGCAAACAAGAAAATACACCATGCCAAGCTAGTTCTTATTTTTTTATTCTTTTGTAGAGACAAGGTCTCACTTTGTTGTCCAGGCTGGTCTCAAACTCCTGGGCTCAAGGGATCTTCCCACCTTGGCCTCCCGAAGTGCTGAGATTACTGGCATGAGCCACCGCATGCAGCTTGAATACTTCTTTATGCGAATGGTAGTACTGCCATTTCCCTAATCTCCAAGATGGAGATTCAACATTGTTTTTGATATTTCTGTCTTCTCCCATATTAAAATTATCACTAAATCTGGTTATCCTTTTTCACCACCTTTTGGTCCCTGCCTTTCTATTTCCAAGTTGAAAAAAATCATCCTTACTCACCTCTGTCATAAAGTATTGTTTTTATTTATTTATTTATTTTGTTGTTCTTTTCTTTAAAAGCATTGCCTTTAATTGTTTTGTTTTAACTTGATTTGATCACATCAGCCCTCCTATATCAAGGCTCTTTCCTGATATTACCAATTCTTTTCATGTCATTTAATACATATATTACATTGCTATAGTAGAGTCTGGTTGTAATATTAACTTTTCTCAGCCAGTTTTTACATCCCTAGGGTCAAATCATGTGACCCATAGTATTACGTAGCCCAGTAAATATCTAATAAAACTGTATTAGTTTTCTTTTTTCTTTTTTTTTTTTTTTTTTTTTTTTCAGACAGAGTCTCGCTCTGTTGCCCAAGCTGGAGTGCAGTGGCGTGATCTTGGCTCATTGCAACCTCCACCTCCCTGGTTCAAGCAATTCCCCTGCCTCAGCCTCTCAAGTAGCTGGGATTACAGGTGTGTGCCACCACACTCAGCTGATTTTTTGTGTGTTTTTAGTAAAGGTGGGGTTTCATCATGTTGGCCAGACTGGTCTTGAACTCCTGACCTCAGGCAGTCCACCCGCGTCAGCCTCCCAAAGTGCTGGGATTACAGGTATGAGCCACCACACCCGGGCTCTTTTTTCTTTTTTTGAGACGGAGTTTTGCTCTGTCGCCCAGGCTGGAGTGCAATGGTGCGATCTTGGCTGACTGTAATCTCTGTCCCCTGGATTAAAGCGATTTTTGTGCCTCAACCTCCTGAATAGCTGGGATTACAGGTTCACACCACCATGCCCTGCTAATTTCGTATTTTTAGTAGAGATGGGGTTTCACCCTGTTGGTGAGGCTGGTCTTGAACTCCTGACCTCAGGTGATCCACCCACCTTGGCCTCCCAAAGTGCTGGGATTACAGGTATGAGCCACTGTGCCCAGCCAAAACTGTATTAGTTTTCTATTGCCACATAACAAATTATCACAAACTTAGTGGCTTAAAACAACATGCATTTCTTATCTCACAGTATCCGTGGATCAGAAATCTGGACACAGCTTAACTGAATCCTTTGCCCACGGTCTCATAAGGTTTCAGTTGAGGTGTTGGCCAGGCCATAGTCTCATCTGAGGCTTGGGACTCTCTTCCTAGCTCATTTGGGTGGTTGTTGGCAGACTAAATTTCATTACAGCTGTGGGACTCAGGTGGCTTTTTTCTTGGCAGGAGAGTTTCTCTTTTTCAGGGCTCACCTGATTAGAGCAAGCCAACTCTGGATAATCTCCTTTTGACTAACTCAAAAGTCAGCCAATTAGGGGCCTTTATTATATTCTCAGAATCCTTTCACCTTTCCCATTTCATATAACTTAATCACAAGAGTGACAGACAAACATATTCAGAGGTATTGCCCATACTTAAGGGGGAGGAATTTGATAGGGTTTGTACCAGCAGGCTGGGAATTTTGGAAGCCACGTTAGATTTCTGCCCACCACAATAACATAGACTGACTTAGGAGACTATGAATGTGGCCTTCAAAGTCTGTATTTTTAAAGATATTGTAGTACATTCCAAATCCATACATTGGAAATAGTAACAACCTAAACAATAAAGCCTTTTTAAGGCTGTGATGTCAATCCTCTAAATCATCTATATTTTCAGGATGAAACTACTATTTTGATTAAAATTTCTTCTATCTGTTATTGCCCTAATGGATTTTAAATTGAATTGGCAGAAGAGGTGGATTTCAAATTAAATTCCATTTGGGTAAATAAAAAAGCAGTTAATCATTTCAGCATTTTCCTCTGTATTATTTTTATGAGTGGAGATTTTATTAGTTCCACATACTTTGCTGTAACTTTTTTGAAATGTGCCATATTTTTTCATATCCTAGTATTGTTAGGGTTGAATTAATATGTTATCATAGCAAGTGACCCATAGTTCGGGAGTTCTTTTTCTTTGCCTTGGATATATGATACTTTGAAAATAAGCTGTTACTGAAAATAAAGGACTATAATTAAATACAACAGTGAATGGAATGCTAATTCAAACAATATCAAGAAACACTTCTAAAGGGAGTGTTCTGTTGATTTTAAAAGGGTCTTCTAAAAGTAAGATTGGCCATTTTAAGTAGCCTGAATAAAACATTATTAAATACACTGTAGGGTATATCCTGCTTTTGTAAGAAATGTACTAACTGACATGATTCTTCTTTCCAAATATAAGAACTAGACTTACTTTTTGACTTGGAGAAAGGAAGGGCACTGTATTTTTACTAGAGTGTAGGTTAATCATGAGCTTCTAATCATGATGATGATTTAAATGATTGTAAAAAGATTAGAAAGCCTCAGATCCTACTAAATAAGGATATTTATACTCACCTTTATTCCATTATGAAAGGAATGCTTATGGTTATGGAGAACTTTTGTATAGTCCTATCTTTGAATCATTTTACTACTACTACCCCGCAAATCTACTCTGACATTGCCTTCAATTAGACAACTGAGTTTTTAGCAGTCTGCCTTCAGCTCCTTTTCAACCATACTGGGGTTGTACTACTCAAGAGGAGGAGATAATGTTATTAACTCAGCTCATCAGGATGCACATGTAACATTTAAGTGAGTTATCAACGGACAGTACCCCACATTGGAAAGGAAAAGATCTGAGGTTTTTTGAGATCAAATAAGCATTTTAAGAAACGGTGGAGTTGGGTGCGGAGGCTCATGCCTGTCATCCAAGCACTTTGAGAGGCTGAGGTGGGCAGATTGCTTTAGGCCAGGGGTTCAAGTTCAGCCTGGGAAAAAAGTAAGACCCCATCTTTATGTTAAAAAAAATTTTTATATTAAAAAAAAAGGAATGCTGTACATTATTAGCAAAAACCAAGAAAAGGAAGCAAACTTCGTGTTCAGCAATGGGTGAATGGATAAAGAAAATGTAGTATATATACACAATGGAATATTATTCAGCCATAAAAATGAAGTCTTGTTATTTGTGACAACATGGATGAAAATGGAGGATATTATGCTAAGTGAAATAAGCCAGGCATGGAAAGACAAATATGAGTTTGACTTTTGAGATCATGCATGATCTCACATATATATGGAATCTAAAAAAGCCAAACTCACAAAAACAGAGAGTGTAGAATGGTGGTTGTCAGAGGCTTAGGGGCGGAGTGGAATTGGGAGATATTGGTCAAAGGGTACAAAACTTCAGTTAGACAGGAGGAATAAGTTCAAGAGATCAATCATACAAATATGGTGACTATAGTTAATAATAATGTCCTGTATACTTGAAAATTGCTGACAATAGATTTTGTGTTCTCACTATATAAAAATAAGCATGTGAGGTAATGCATATGTCAATTCACTTGATTTATAAAATATGTACACATTCTATAGTATATACATATTTCAAAACATCATGTTGTATACTATAAACATATACAATTTTTATTATCAATTTAAAAAAGTAAAAACTGAAAGTGGTCGCTCAAGCCTGTAATCTCAGCTACTTGGCTGAGGCAGGGGATCACTTGATTCCAGGAGTTCAAGACCAGCCCGGGCAACATCATGAGATCCTGTGCCAAAAATAACCCAAGCAAACAAACTTAAAAAAAGAAAAAAGAAGAGCTGGATACTGTTGCTTTGACCCAGAGATACACAGTGCATATTAGCATATAAAGCCTCTGAGAAGTTCTGTAGTAAACACATCTGATGAACTTGGTTTAACCAAGTACCCTATATCTCCTTTGACCACAGAATCTATTTTAACTATAATACTGTCTGGAATTAGCAATCCATAAAAAGTCCTTTGGAAAATAATGCTATAATTGAAATTACCCAAATCTTCCTTAAATCCAGATTTTCTAGTCTTTCTAAGCTATGTGAACTTCTAGAACTATACTTGCTCTGAGCCAGAAAACCAAGAAATTATATTTTCATTAAAATTTTTTTATCTCTAGACATTCATTTGCATGTCCAAGGGTCCAAAACTTCAGTCAAAGATGGTCTGCAATGCTTCATTCTTTTAAACATAATTATATTCAGTGTTTGTAAACTTGGCGTCACCATTTTTCTTCTCAATACTTTGCTCATTAATTGCCTTTTATTTATTTTTTTCCAGGGGAACACTATTTAATCTCTTGGTAGTTTTAATTAGTGAGCCTCAGATTCCAAAATCTTGTCCTGTGTTTGATATCCAGTTGGTGGCTGATTCAGCTTTAGTCAGAATGTCTTTTGATGCTGAGGTGAGATGAGAATTTTTGGGGTAAACTATTATATATTGGGGCCCTGGCTTCTTTTAATGTGGACCATGACACCGTAGAATACAGAAATATAATTAAACCAAAGAGTAGATCTTTTGTCATTAACCTCAAAACTTAGAAAACTATTCAGTCTAAAGTAGATTTAGAGATTTAGAGGGTCAAGAAAAAGGAAAAAATAACTATTCAGTCAATATTAAAATATCCATTTTATATGTCTTAAGGTATGTATATTAAGGAAAGTAATTAGCATTCCTTATAAATTTGATAAATCTGTTTATATCTGTCTCTGTACAAAATATGATGTATATGTAATTCCATAGCAGGGGTCTAATAGGTGAAAAATCACTGTCTTAGAGATTTTAATGTTAACTCTCATACTTTACCATTTTCCTACCTATATGAACAGTATAAATTCTCAGACAGAGTTACTTATTTTTCTAAGGTTGTACCAAACATTAGAAATATCGAACTGCCTAGAAGGCACAACTTCTGAGAGAATAAACCAACTTATTATTAGTTTATTTTGAGCCAGGCTAACAGATTTTTTAAAAAAAGATGGAACATGATTTGATAGTTCTTAAATACATGGTCAGAATTATGTTTTAGAAAACTCGTTTTGTCATTCAGTAATTTTTTTTTTTTTTTTTTTTTTTTTTTTGAGAAAAGGTTTCACTCTGTTGCCCAGGCTGGAGTGCAGTGGCACAATCTCGGCTCACTGCAGACTTGACCTCCCAGGCTCAAGTGATGCTCTCACCTCAGACTCCCGAGTAGCTAGGACTACAGGCACGAGCCACCACACCTGGCTAATTTTTGTACTTTTTGTAGAGACGGGGTCTTGCCATGCTACCCAGGTTGGTTTCAAATCCCTGGGCTCAAGCGATCTGCCTGCCTCGGCCTCCCAAAAGGCTAGGATTACAGGCATGAGCCACCACATCCGGCCACAATCAGTAAATATTTATTGAGCATCTGTTATGAGCAAACAACGTACTAGGGAGTAGGGTCAAAACAGTAAGCAAAACAGACATGACCCCTGCCTTCATTAGTTTCTACTCTGCTGGGAGAGACAGGCGTTATTCAAATATATCCATGAATATATAATTATAGACTCCATATAGAAAGTCTCTAATATCACTTTCAGTGGTGGATTAGGGATTAAAGAATGGGGTGGAACCAAGACTCAGATAGGCAGGGCTATTAAGGAGCTAGTGCCGTAATCTAGGTAAGGAATGATATGGGCCAGAGGGAAGCATTCCTTGATCCCCCAAATGAGACTAGTTCTCCTTTATAGAGCTCCCTTAACTTCCTGTACATTTCTTTCATAGCCCTTGTCTCAGTTTATAATTATGCATTTGCTTATTTGATCATTTGATGTTTGTTCCCCAACTAGACTGTATGTTCCATGAGGGCAGGTCTCATGTCTGTGTTGTTCTCCCTTGCATCCCCAACACCTAGCACGGTGTCTGATGCATATTTGTTGAATAAATAAATGAAGAAAAGAAAAGGGATAGTTTTGTAAAGAGGAGTTTGGAATTCTTGAGAGGAATGAAATATCTCTAAGTCTTCTATTTATCCATCCCACAGAAGGAATCTTAGTTTAATTTGGGCATAAGCCTAAATTCCCCAGAGAATCTCTCACCTCAACTCAAGAATGTATTTCTACATTCTTGAAAGGAAGTAGGGTTGTTGATCTGATTGATTTTGCAAATCAAGTATGCAATTTTTTGTAGTAGTATTCTGTGGGCCAACCAGGGATAATGGCTTGCCTCTGAATCCCAGCTACTCAGGAGGCAGAGGTGGGATAGTCACTTGAGGCCAAGAGTTCCATACCAGCCTGGGCAACAAGCGAGACCCTGTCTCTACAAAAATAAAAAATCAAAAATTACCTGGGTGTGGTGGCACATACCTGCAGTCCTAGCTACTGGGGAGACTGAGGTGAAAGGACTGGTTGAGCTCAGGAATTTGAGACCAGCCTGGGCAATATAGTGAGACCTCATCTCTACAAAAAATTAAAAACATAAAATTAGCCAGCATGGTAACTTGTGCCTGTAGTCCCAGCTACACAGAAAGCAGAGGTGAGAGGAATGAATGGCTTGTGCCCAGAAGTTGGAGGCTGCACGGAGCCATGACCACAGCACTGCCACCTGGGTGATAGCATGAGACCTTGTCTCGAAAAAAAGAAAAAAAATTATTGTATAAGTATCTAAAGGGAACCAAGGGAAATTATCATTTTCTGACTTGGTTTATGACATTGCATTGATTATTCTTGAAAATTCTAGTTACGGAAGCTTATTCTGGAGTATACAAATACTGCTACAGCACTTTTATATGAGATACTTCTTGTCTTTCAGCAGGTACAATTTTTAAAAATTATATTTTAAAATATTTTATGTAACTATAAATTACATGACTATTATATATTATGATATATGTATATTATGCAATTATGTTATATGATTAATAATATACCAAAAATGCTTGTATTTGAGATGGTCTCCAAAACTGGTTGACTTCAATGATATGACCTTTGCTCTTGAGTGCTCATCTAGTTTATTTTCCAAAACTGATTTTAAGGATTCGATTAATCAGGATAAAAATGTATTTAAGAATGAGTATCCTTTTATATACAACTTGAACTTTATGAATATAACTTGTTTATTTCCTTGAGTCTTTTAGGGAAATCTCGGATTGGGATCCACAAAGTTTGCTATTAGCTGCATGATGTCCTTTCTACAAAGCTGTCCTCCCATCGTAAGTATCTAGAAGTCAAAACGAAATCACCCCCAAGCCTAATTAAGCAGATACTCTTGTGCTTAATTAATAAAACACACATTTTTCCCTGTGATGTAATCAAGTTTATCAACCAGAAGCAAAGTGTAAATCTCACAGTTTATTATTTAATTGATAAATTGTTTTTACATTTGGGACCTGAATGTTTAAGGCACTGACATTATATCTTAAATGGGAACGTTATTTCATGAAAAACTCTAAGATATATGTGGAAAACAGAATATTAAATTATTAGCTGTAAAATTAGGTAAAAAGATAAATACTTACCTTAAATAGTGAGCGTGAATCTAACACTTGGGATCATTTGTGTGCTCTGTCCCACAGACACCATCCTAGTTCCTATTATCACCATTTCTTTCCTTGATGCTACAATCACATCTTAATGGTCTGTCCCTGTCTTCCCACCAGATTACAGGCTGAGGGATCCATTTGAAATAAAAATCTGATTATCGTCCCTTGCTTCAAATCTCTCAATAACTCTTCCTTCTGAATAAAGACTAAACTCCTTAACATGGCCTACAGGGCCTGCGTGCTATGGCCGATAGCCTCCTCTGGTCCCTCAGCCTCCCTGCTGTGTGGGTCTCTTGCTCACCATCTCTCTCCCCACCACCGCCCGGCTCCCCCCAGCTGCATCACAGGATCTGTACCATTGCATCTGTCTCTCCATTGGAAATGCTTTGCCCTCCCTTTTTCATCTGGTCAACTTCTACTCATCCCTCAGGCCTCAGGGCCCCTTCCTGGGGTGGGGCAGTGGAGGATGCTTCTCTGCCCCCCTTGACAGGGGAGATTCCCTCATTAGAGGCACAAATAGTGCATGGCATGGTGTCCTCTTCCTCTGCTTTATAGGTCTCATCACTGTTGCAGTTTACGTTTGTTTGTGTTATTATTTGCTTCTGCTGTGTCACAGCCATTAGTGCCCACTCATATTCTGTCTCTCTCTCCTTCTGGGCACATGGTGGGACTGCACTTCCCTCTCCATGAGAAATCGGGGGGCGGGGGCGGTCTCTGTTGCTGCTTTGGTTAATGAAATGTGAGCAGAACTGGCTTCTGTCACTTCTGGGCAGAAGCTTTAAGAGCCAGTGTGTGCCACCTGGCATTCTCTTTTCCTTTGGCATAGCACCCACAAGGTGGCTGCTCTGCCCACTGATGGCCAAGAGTAACTACAGTGAGCAGAGCCCTGCAGACCCCTCTGGGACTGAGTCATCAACCTTTGCTGTTTCAAGCAAAGCACTGGTATTTTGGGAGGTTTGTTACCACAGCATAATCTAGTCCATCATGACTGATACACTATCTTTCTCTTCCAACAGACTGCCAGTGCCATGAGGGTAAAAGCTATGTCTGTTGTGCTAGGCACACCATAAATGTTCAGTAAAATATCTGCTGAATTAATTCTAGTAAAGGCTTTATCCCTTAATCTCTTCTTACCTCCTCAAACTTATGCACTCAGTCAACAAACACTTAATTGGAAATCTCTTCAAAAGAATAATCTAAACTAAATTTCCATTGCTAATGGGCACGAGGCAATATGTTCTCTCTCTTTTTTTTTTTTTTTTTTTTTGGGACAGAGTCTTGCTCTCTTGCCCAGGCTGGAGTGCAGTAGTGCTGCAATCTCAGCTCACTGCAACCTCCACCTCCCAGATTCAAGCAATTCTCCTGCCTCAGCCTCCCACGTAGCTGGGATTACAGGTGCCTACCACCACACCTGGCTAAGTTTTGTATTTTTTAGTACAGACGGGGTTTCACCATGTTGCCCAAGCTGGTCTGGAACTCCTGACCTCAGGTGATCACCCACCTTGGCCTCCCAAATTGCTATTACAGGCATGAGCCACTGCGCCCGGCCTGTTCTCTTTCCATATATGGACATGCATCTGTTGGACCGTCAGTGGTCCCCTGCCGTTTCTCTAGAGTGATGTTGGGCCTGTCCTATGGGATCTAGATTCTCTTGTCAGATCCTTATGACATATGTTTACACAAAGCTGGCTGGGGTCAGAGGGTACATCTGTCAGTAGAACAGCCAGCTGTCTTCTACGGAGGCTGAGCCCATGAACTTGTCTTCCTCAGTAGCACACAGGCCCCAACCAATCTCAGACCACTTCACAGAATGTTTGAAAGTTACAGACATTCACAGCAATGGCAGCTCATATGTGCAAGATGCAAGACCCCTTTGTTTTCTGTGTGGTGGCTGCAGACCCTATTACATGAACTGATGTGTGGAAATCTGGGTTTTACAGACTCCATGTAACAGGGACGTTTCTTTTTATTTATTTATTTAGTTTTATTTTTTTACTTTTATTTCCCATGTAAGCCTTCCTGCTTGGTATTTATTTATTTTTTTATTTGTTTATTTATTGGAGATGGAGTCTCACTTTGTCACCCAGGCTGGAGTGCAGTGGCGAGATCTCAGCTCACTGCAACCTCCACCTCCTGGGTTCAAGAGATCCTCTTGCCTCAGGCTCCCAAGTAGCTAGGATTATAGGCACCCACCACTATGACTGGCTAATTTTTGTATTTTTAGTACAGACAAGTTTTCAGCATGTTAGCCACGCTGGTCTCAAACTCCTGACCTCAGGTGATCCTCCTACTTCGGCCTCCTAAAGTGCTGGGATTATAGCTGTGAGCCACCGCACCTGGCCACATTTATTCATTTTTAATAATTTTTAAAAAATGAGATGGGGTCTTGCTATGTTTCCCAGGCTGGTCTCAAACTCCTGGGCTCAAGCGATCCTCCTGCCTCAGCCTCCTAAGTAGCTGGGAATACAGGCATATGCCACTGCACTCCAGCTAAAAGGAAGTTTCTTTACCAGCCTCTAAAGTTGGTTCACCAAAGGAATTGGGTTGAGTATGAGGCTAGTCTGTGACCATGAAGCATGTGAGGATGAAGGATTGGCAGAAGAAAGCTTCAATATTAACCCAGCTCTAAACAGTTAAATGGGCAGAAAGAAATCACTTGAGAGACATTTGCAAGCAAAGAAACTGGGATCATTGCTATGTACCTGCATGTCAGTCAGCTCTCATTATCTTACTTGGTTAGAGAAAGGTGCTAGAAAAGCTAAAAATTTAATTTCTAAATGGGCTGATTAACATTGTTCTGTTCTACTGCCTCAGACTCTCTCAGCTCAAGCTGTGTTTGCCAGGCAATATATGTTTAATCAATATATATAATGTTTTGTCAACATATGTAAATGGTCTGGAATGGGAAAAATCCACTTCCACCTACTTGCCCTACCTGTAGGGAAGGGTCAGTTGCAACATATTACAATAGAAAAGGCAATACATTTTTACTGATACTAATTTAATGGGCGTGTAGTGTGACCTGTTGGTTAGAGCTTGAAAGGGCACTAGCGTTCTTTTCTGTTTTCCACACAAGCCTATATTTATGGATAGTAATTACACAGAAGAGTAATTACTTGCACTCGCCCAGGCTGGAGTGCAGTGGTGCAATCTTGGCTCACTGCAACCTCTGCCCCCAGGTTCAAGCAATTCTTGTGACTCAGCCTCCCAAGTAGCTGGGATTACAGGCATGTGACACCATGCCTGGCAAATTTTTGTATTTTTAGTAGAGAAGGGGTTTTGCCATGTTAACCAGGCTGTCTCAAACTCTCTGCCTCAAGCTACCTGCCTCAGCCTCTCAAAGTGCTGGGATTACAGATGAGCCACAGTGCCCAACCTGGCCTTCTATACATATATATTTTTTTGAGATGGACTCTTGCTCTGTTGCCCAGGCTGGAGTGCAGTGACATGATCTCGGCTCACTGCAACCTCTGCCTCCCGAGTTCAAGCAACTCTCCTGCCTCAGTCTCCTGAGTAGCTGGGATTACAGGCACGCACCACCACACCTGGCTAAGTTTTGTATGTTTAGTACAGATGGGGTTTCACTATGTTGGTCAGGCTGATCTCGAACTCCTGACCACGTGATCCACCTGCCTCAGTCTCCCAAAGTGCTAGGATTACAGGTGAGAGCCACCACGCCCAGCTTCCTCCTATACTTTTTATTTGACACTGAACAACATTTCGATGAGTAACATTGCAACAGTGGTGTTAGGGTAGTGAGGGCTTCCGTCTAGATTTGTAGTTGAAGCTCCAGCTAAAATAGTTGCTTTTGTGGGTGGCACACAGCCTACATGTAACTGTATTTTCCTTGTCTAGATTACTTTTGTGGCCAGTATTGTGAAACAAGTGGTGAGGGGGCTTTCAGCTTCATTTCAGCTGCTAAGTCCCTGCCAAGCAGTTCTGTTGTACCAGCAATTTTACATCCTCAAGAGCTGTCTGCGGCACAGTAGGACTCTAGCTGAGTATATTAAGAATAACTACAGAGAAGAATTCAGGTAAGAAAAAAAGTCTGAATCTAATCTGCAGTAAGATTTCACTCATTTCTGAGTTCATGCAAACCTGCAACGTGGTTCAATACTTAGAAGATTAGGTATTTATGAGGGATTATTATTATCATTATTATTTTGAGATGGAGTCTCGCTCTGTCACCCAGGCTGGAATACAGTGGCGCAATCTCGGCTCACTGCAACCTCTGTCTCCCAGGTTCAGGCAATTCTCCTGCCTCAGCCTCCTGAGTAGCTGGGATTACAGGCGCCCGCCACCATACCTGGCTAATTTTTTTGTATTTTTAGTAGAGACAGGGTTTCACCATGTTGGTTAGGCTGGTCTCGAACTCCTGACCTGATGACCCGCCTGCCTCAGCCTCCCAAAGTGCTGGGATTACAGGCGTGAGCCACCGCATCTGGCTTATTTTTGTTTTTAATAATATTTAACTTTGATCTGTGAAAATGGTAGGATTTTGGGGACCTCTAAGAACCACTGCCATTTGAAGTATATTCCCAGGCCAGAAAAGACTAGTGAAACATCAAACTCTCTTTGAAGAACAGTTTGTCACTCATTGTCTTTATTGTAGTTGCATCTCACAGAAGTAGTAATAATTTTAACCTGCTTTGAGTAATTAAGAGCAAATAAACTTGGTTGGGCGCGGTAGCTCAGGCCTGTAATCCTAGCACTGTGGGAGGCGGAGGTGGGCGGATTACCTGAGGTCAGGAGTTTGAGACCAGGCTGACCAACATGGTGAAACCCCAACTCTACTAAAAATACAAAAATAAGCTGAGCATGATGGCACACGCCTGTAATCCCAGCTACTCGGGAGGCTGAGGCAGGAGAATCACTTGAACCCGGGAGGCAGAGGTTGCAGTGAGCTGAGATCACGCCAACGCACTCCAGTCTGGGCAACAGAGGGAGACTCTGCCTCAAAAAAAAAAAAAAAAAAAAATAAAAAAAAAAAAAAAAAAAAAAAGTGTCATAAACTTCACTGAAGAGGATAATAAATTATGGATTGTGACTTACAATTGAGTTGTTGGACAGAAGCAATTGATAAAGGAGTAACAATTAATCAACATGGTTATCAGGGGTTTTGTTTGTTTCACTTACCCCTCTCAGTAACAGAACAGTAAGAAAGAGCAGTAACCAGCATTGGCTTCATCTGCCAGCCTGTTCTCCTGCACCTCAGGGGTTCCATTTCTATTTATAGGCTGCCAAAGCCAAGTGCACTTGGCAGTGCAGCCCTGCATAGCACCTGTTAAGGAGAAAACCCAGGTTGTCTCTGACTTAAGATGAAAAGAGTGCAGCAGACATAACTTTGTCGTTTGTTTGGATGAAGATGTAAAAGGATGTGGAGACATAAATTACAGCCTTAGATTGTCTTTTTTAAAAAAAACTTCAGTCCAATTTATAGACTTTTTTTTTCGGAGACAGGGTCTCACTCTGTCGTCCAGGCTGGAGTGTAGTGCTGTGATCTCGGCTCATCACAATCTCTGCCTCCTGGGCTCAAGCGATCCCCCCTCCCACTTCAGCCTCCCGAGTAGTTGGGACTACTGGCATGCACCACCACGCCCAGCTAATTTTTGTATTTTAGTAGAGATGGAGTTTCGTCATGTTGGCCAGGCTGGTCTTGAACTCCTGGCCTCAAGTGATCCACCTGCCTCGGCCTCTCAAAGTGCTAGGATTACAGACGTGAGCCACCACACTCAGGCATGGACTTTTTGTCTTCCGTGAGGTGTTCCATTCTGACTCCCATAAAAGGGATTTGTTTGGCTCTGAGTTGGTCAAACAATCCAATCAATTCCCAGTCTCTTCGGGCTCTGTCCTGCAGGGCCTCGCCTCCACCTTGTGTCAAAAGCACACACACGAAGCACAACAGACACGAAAACCGAGACAGGAAGACGAGAAGCAAGCGTACGCGCTATTATAGCGGCGCGCGCTCCAGCGCGGCCGCGGCGGGCTATATATAGCGTATATATATTAGTAAATTTCACGTAATAATTTACCATTTTAAAATATACAATTCAGTAGTTTTTAATATAATTTACCATATTTTGCAACCGTCATAACTGTCTAATTGCACACTATTTTCATCACCTCAAAAGAAATTCAGTACCCATTAAGCAATCATACCACATTTTCTCCTCCTCCCAACCCCTGGAAACCACTAATTTACTTTCTGTTGTGATGGATTTGCCTATTCTGGACATTCTATATAAATGAATCATATAATATGTGGTCTTTTGTGTCTGACTTCTTTCACTGAGCTTGTTTTCAAGGCTCATCCACATTGTAGCATACAACTCATTTTTTTTAAAACTTAGATACGAACATCTGAAAATCAGGACAGCTGGCAAAGTGGTGTCACACTTGTAGATGACAACAGTTAGGCAGAACTCCTGCAGCTACCCCCTTAGGTGCATCATGTACTGTTTAGTTTGCCACCATCTCCTCTCTCTCGTGCTTACTCTTACCCCCTAAATTACATTACTGGTAGCCATTTAGGTTTGGATTCTTGTTTTAAACTAGTGTTTTCAACTCACATTGCATTGGAATTACCTGAGTAACTACAGGTTGAGCATCCCTAAACCAAAGTCCAAAATTTGCAGTGTTCCAAAATCTGAAATCATTTGAACACCAACATGATGTTCAAAGTAAATGCTCATTGTAGCATTTCAGATTTTACATGTTCATATTAGGGATGCTCAACCATTAAGTATAATGCAGATACTCCAAAATCTGAAAAAATCTGAAATCCAAAACACGTCTGATTGCAATCATTTTGGATAAGAGATACTCAGCCTATTTAAAAAAATACTGATAACCAGGTGTCACATGTAGAAATTCTGTTTCCATTTGTCTGGGGTGGTACCAGGGCCGTGGGATTTTAAAGATAAAGCTCTCCAGGTGATTCCAGTGTGCACTCAGTGTTGAGACCCATTCTTTTAAGTCATCCAAGGGGATGGTTGAAAGCCTTCTCATTTTTGCCTCTTCCTCTGGCCATTCCTAGGCTTTTATTGAGGCCGTAGGGATGAGCTCTACTCTTCCTTCTTGACTTGGCCCTAGTAGTCACCACAGCTCGACCCTTTCATTTCAACTCCTCACTGTACACTGCCTGATAAACCAAGAAGCAGGAGCCTCTGCTCATACTGTGGTGAGGACAGTCCACATGTCAGAGGTTTTCTAGGTCACAAATGAGGGAGATTGGAGGGCTGAAAATGCTGCCCAAGTCTTGTGGCTTAGACTCCCACACCCAACAACCCTAGCCAGTGAGTGTGAATGTACTGATGCGACCAATGTGAAAATTCTTGTTTTTAAAGCGCTCTATTTTGTTTCTTTTTATGATTTGCAGGTACTTTATTCACATGCCAGCCTTGCAGAAAAGGCTCCCATTGTGTTACCCCATTACTCAACCTACTACTCAACTTTTTCATGAAGTTCTGAAATTGGTTGAATAGAAACAATGTATACAATGTTAATAAGAGTATAAAATGTTAATCAAGAGTCAACTTGATATTCATGAGAAACATTTTTTGATTTGTTTAATATCTGGCTATCTCTGAGTCCTATAAACAAAGATTTTAATTGAATGTTCCATCAATACCTCTCTATGAGAAGTTTAAAATTTTTAAAAATAAATTTGCTTTATTATAAGTGTGCAAAGATCGTTATACCATTGGGCAAAAGGGCCATTTCTCTATTAGAGTAGCTCTTCAAACTCACTCTTGGCACAGAATAAACCACTATCCATCAAGACACAGGAAAAAGGAGTGCAGGGATTTAGGAATGCTATACTTGCTTCTCTTCAACCTTAGCAGCAAAAGCAAGAAAGTTCTCAAAATGCTCCTGACAATAGTTCTGTTGCCTTAAGCAATAGGATGCTGGGGAGTGTGAGGGCCTCAGACACGGGCATTCAAGTTCTTCTCAAGGTGTTTTATCTTCTCAGCTCGGGCACAGTGTTCTTGGTGAAACCATGCCAGGGACAGGAGCATGCTCTTCACCCGATTCTGTATACAGAGCCACCCAAAAACCATGATTTCGACTAGGTTCTTGGAGCCCACTATGTCTACCACCAGCAGGGCTTGGTGCATCCACGCCATTTCTAGAATTACAGCTTGGTCTGGGCCTAGGGTCATTCACCCAAGATCTCGTCCGCCAGCCACCCCTCCAGGTAGAACACCAAAGGGTCTCTCAGTTTCTGCACCAGAAACCACCAGGGCTGGATGCCAGAGTTTTTAAATCTGCTACAAAGAAACCTACATCCACTCTTGCATACATAAAGCGGTGCTAAACATTAGTGTTTCTCAAGAAAAAAGTTTCTAAGACAAAAATCTATCAAGGGAACAGAAGCCTATGAAGAGTGAATACAGAAAATACAATCTGGTGAGTTTCTCTGGTGTAATAATGGTGGGTAGCGTGAAGCCACAAAACATCCTGAGATAAACTGTTGTGGGGAGTATAAGCTACAGAGTGATTATATGAGAAATGCCGAGCAATAGGATGACACCCTCCTCCTCCACCTGTACAAATTCTAGTGACAAAAGTATTCCTGGAAGAATGAGCAGAACACAGGCATAGCTGTATAGAATGTCACTTCCTCTTTTATCACAGGGAAAGAAGCTTGGACTTCAACAAAATTAAGTGCGTGGTGCCACTCTGTTTCAGGCATGTGTAGGCTGATTTGTGTAGTCCCATAGAGTCTCTACGAAAGACAAATTTTCCATGAGCAGTTATGGCTCTCCCACAACTATTTAAAAACTTGTCTTTACTATATTTTATGCCATAAACTAATTTAATTCCACAAATACTTAACTTTGGCATCACTGTGAGGTGTTGAATTTGGACTTCTAAGAACATAGAAACTGGACTCTCCATTCAACTTATTATGACTTGAGGCAGGATCAGAGAAAAATCTACTTCCAAAGAAAGAGTTCCTAAGCCAGATTCGCCTGTGTTGGGCAGTGGAGATAATTACTAGGACATTTTATTCCTGGTTCTGACAAAGCCAAATGACCAGCTATTTGACTTCAAGCAAGTCAGGCCCCCTTTCCAGGCCACATCTGTTTCTTCCTGGGCTTCCTCTGCTATGTGGAAGGGTGGGGGTGATGTTCTCCAAGTTCCCTTCCAGCTCTAACATTCTCTGCCTGTGACAAGACATTTCACACTCTGAAATGGAGTAGTGTGTTTCTCTGCTATCTCAGCTTGGTGGATGATTTCGCACTAACTCCAAGTAATCCTCCTTTATTTTACCCAAAGTTTCCCTTTCAGCTGTCACCAGCTATCACCCCATAAAGTGTCCAGGCCTTTTCCTTCATTAACCAATGAAGAGTCCAAGTTTTCTACCCTCCATTTTGGGGGCAGAAAGAGGAGCAAAATGGTGTTTTTGAGTGTCCTGGCTGTTAGATGGGAGATTATTTTCAAGAGATGGTCAATCAAAGGAATATGAAAAGATTCTTGGAACACAGGCAAGAATCACCTCAAACTGGACAAAGAATGTACTGGTGAACCCACAGGATGACAATGAGAAGATCAACTCAGTTCTGCCTCAGCTTCTAAGCAGTGCCCTGGATCTGGGCTAGTAGCCGTGCAGGCTCTGGTGAGGGCTTGGGGTGTCTCTCCCACGTGATTTCTGCCCTCCTCTCCCACTCGTCTCTTTGCCCCGGGATCTTACTTTATTTAATCTCTGTGAGCAAAAGCTCTGTCAAAATATATCTGAATCTTTTCATGTTGGGCTAAAGTCAGTGGTTTTTTGGAGAGCTAATGGTTGAATATTTGTCACCCTGATTTTCTTCAGGCTACTCTGTATAACTCATGTCTATTCATTTGCACAGTCTGGGACCAGAAACTAATAATTCGAAGGATTATCCAACCACTATTCTTTTCTGTTGTGTGGTTTTTGTTTGCATTGTTGTCAAAGGCAAGAAAAATCACAGAATGATCCATCTCTATTAGTGCTCAGATACATTTAACATTTTAACTAAATATTGACCTCACCTACAAAATAATTATTTTTCAAGAAATCTGATTGTAGACAAATTTGACTATGAAGATCACATAAATAACTTTTTCAGAATTCAAAGGCTTGCCAAAAGACAAGTACACATGGACAGTTTTCAAGCCAGGGTCAAGATTCTAAACCCTTTGGCCACCTTTATAGTTACAAGCATTGCCATTTACCACCCCTATCTACTCCCGCAGTCATCAGCTCTACCATTTAAAAATATAGGTAGGCCAGGCACTGTGGCTCATGCCTGTAATCCTAGCACTTTGGGAGGCTGAGGTGAGTAGATCACAAGGTCAGGATTTCGAGACCAGCCTTGCCAGCATGGTGAAACCCCGTCTCTACTAAAAATACAAAAATCAGCCGGGTGTGGTAGGTGTGCCTGTAGTCCCAGCTACTCAGGAGGCTGAGGCCGAAGAATCACTTGAACCTGGGAGGCGGAGGTTGCAGTGAGCCAAGATGGCACCACTGTACTCCAGCCTGGGTGACAGAGCAAGACTAATAATAAATAAATAATAAATAAATAAATAAATAAATAAATAAATAAATTTTAAATAAAATTTAATAATTT
>NW_016803302.1:609047-636073 GCF_001698545.2 Rhinopithecus bieti
AAATAAATAAATAAATAAATTTTAAATAAAATTTAATAATTTTATTTAAAATAAAATTTTAATAAATTTTAAATAAATAAATAAAATATATATGTAAATAGGCTGGGCACGGTGGCTCATGCCTGCAATGCCAACACTTTGGGAGGCCAAGGTAGGTGGATAGCCTGAGCAATGGAGTTCAAGACCGCCATGGACAACATGGTGAAACCCTGTCTCTACTAAAATAAAAAATTAGCCGGGTGTGGTGGCATACACCTGTAGTCCCAACTAATCGGGGTAGGCTGAGGCATGAGACTCACTTGAACCCGGCAGGCGGAGGTTGCAATGAGCCAAGATAGTGCCATTGCACTCCAGCTTGGGCTACAGAGTGAGACTCCATCTCAAAAAATGAATTAAAAAAATAATAAAAATACAAAATAATTTTAAAATATACGTAAATAATATATAGAGATTATATGTAATTATATATAATTATAATTTTAAAATTTCATCTATATATAATAGGGGGTAAGAACACTGGTTTTGAGGCCAAAATGGTTTAAATTCCAGTTCTGCACTAGTTTTGGACCTTAGGAAGTTACTAATATTTGCAAGCTGCAGTTAAAGCAAAGACAATATAACCTATTGCATAGGGTGTTAGGAGATTTAAATGAAAACATAAATGCTTTAGCACACAGCATGGTGTCTGACTTGCAGTAAGGACTTGGGGTATATATTGTTAAACTTAACAAAGCTGGGTGAGAATTTAAAGACTAATAAGTATTGCCTTATTTTTTTTAACCAATCTGAGGACCAGTCACTATACTCATAGAACCCCTGATCTATAGAGCATTGGAGAACAGATTCATTTACAATTTTTTTTTAGACTGAGTTTCGCTCTTGTTGCCCAGGTTGGAATGCAATGGCGCGACCTTGGCTCACTGCAAACTCTGCCTCCCAGGTTCAAGCGATTCTGCTGCCTCATCCTCCCAAGTAGCTGGGATTATAGGTGCCCACCACCATGCCTGGCAATTTTTTTGTATTTTTAGTAGAGATGGGGTTTCACCATGTTGCCCAGGTTGGTCTCGAACTCCTGACCTCAGGTGATCCACCGACCTCAGCCTCCCAAAGTGCTGGGATTACAGGTGTGAGCCACTGCGCCTGGCCTGACAAGTGACTATTTTCACTGCTTACCGCCAGGAAAGAGTGTTGGCTCTAATTGGTGCCATCAATGGAAGATCTATGTGGAAAATACTCTTTCCAAGGGTGGACAGGAAGCTTTTTGGTTCCTAAACTTTTTCCAGCCTTTGACTTGAACAGGTAGTTACTAAGTGACCAAACTGAAATAGCCATTCTTTACTTACAGAGTTCCAAACGGATTCACAGGTAGCGTTAGAGAAGATACATGAAGAATTTCTTTTCTTTCTTTTTTTTTTTTTTTTTTTGAGTTTCGCTCTTGTCCCCCAGGTTGGAGTGCAATGGTGCAATCTTGGCTCACTGCAACCTCCACCTCCCGGGCTCAAGTGATTCTCCTGCCTCAACCTCCCAAGTAGCTGGGATTACAGGCATGTGCCACCATGCCCAGCTAATTTTTGTGTTTTTAGTACAGATGGTTTCACTATGTTGGCCAGGCTGGTCTCGAACTCCTGACGTCAAGTGATCTGCCCGCCTTGGCCTCCCAAAGTGCTACGATTACAGGCGTGAGACACTGCGCCTGGCCAAATTTCTTGATTTTTACTGAAATCTAGATATTTTAGCTACTGTTTAAAGAAGGAAAAGCCTGAAGTTCCTATAACTGATAGCATATTTTACATAATTTCATACTGAATCTAACTCACTGGTGGTAACACTTTTAATTTTGTATGGAAATGCTTGAGAGGGCATTAATAAATATGCTATAAGGCAGCTGATAAGCATACTGAAAGCTTGTTGGCTGCTAAGCTTCAATCTGTGCCATTATATTTTTTCTGAGGCTAGAACCACTTGTTTTATATTTAACATATTTGCAAATTAGAGAGGTTCAGTGATAAATATGGAAGAGAAGCTGAAAATTCTTGACGAGATAAATTTGATTTTTTTCTTGAGATGGGGTCTCGCTATATTGGCCAGGCTGCAGTGCAACGGCTACTCATAGGTGAGATCACAGCACACCACAGCCTCAAACTCCTGGGCTCAGGCAATCCTCTTGCCTCAGCCTCTCGAGTAGCTGAGACTACAGGAACATGCCAGCATGCCAGGTTCATGGTGGGAATTTTTGAACAACCCTTGATAGTGTTAAATTACTGTCTGATTGCTCTTTGTTCACTGGATTTGCTTGTAAAATGCAGTACAGGCCAGGCGTGGTGGCTCACGCCTGTAATCCCAACACTTTGGGAGGCCGAGGTGGGCAGATCGCTAGAGGTCAGGAGTTCGAGCCCAGCCTGGCCAGTACGGTGAAGCCCTGTCTCTACTAAAAATACAAAAATTAGCTGGGTGTGGTGGCAGCACCTGTAAACCCAGCTACTTGGGAGGCTGAGGCAGGAGAATCACTTGACCCAGGAGGCAGAGGTTACAGTGAGCTGAGATTACACCACTGCACTCCAGCCTAGGCAACAAGAGCGAGACTTCATCTCAAAAAATGAATAAAAAATAAAATAAATGCAGTACAGGCTTGTAAAGTCAACTTGAATTTGGGTATCGATAGTGGGGAGACAGCCATTCTCCATGCAGTCAGACCAAGCACTTCTCTGTATTTCTGTGCCTTGTGAATCTGAAGCTTTTGTCATTTGGGGGAAGGCAACATGATTCCTTGGCTAGAAATCTGGGTAGTGTTACTTTTGGGATAAGATGCTATGTCAGACCTTGTTCTTACTTGTCATCAGACTTTTGGCGGGTTATTTTAAATCTTCCAGCACCTTTATTTTGTAAACTATAAGATAGTAAGAAGCCTATCTTAAGGGTTTTTGTGAATATTAATTAATTCGTACATAAACATCTAATTTTATGGTTACTATATATTAGGATGACCCATATAGCATTGTCATTTTCAAGTTCAAAAATGTTGGGATCTGCAATTCCATATGGTTCAAATAAACAGCAAGCCCTCAATAAACAGTAGCTATTATCTTAACAGAAACACTCACTTGCTTAGTGACCTTGTACTTTAAATATACAGTATATAGTTTATTCTCATTTCCCAAGTAGTTTGACACTGTTATAGCATGGCTTATTCTTGCACAGATTTGCATAAACCATACATCAAGTCATAGAGTTCACTTACAAATTATTGTGCGGTTATAACATGCCTAAACATGTTCAGAATGGAATTAATTTTCTTGATTGCCTTATGTGACCATAAAAGTCTATTCTTCCATTAGTCTCTCCATCTAAGTGAATGGCACTCCATTCACTCTACTACTCAAAAGAGAAACCTGAGAGATCTGTTTCCTCCCTTCTCTTTATTCCGCAAATGTAACCCATCAGTGCTTACTGGCATTTTCTTCAAGATATATTCCTGATCTACTGACTTCTCATAATTATGGCTATTACCCTAGTTTGAATCTCCAGCACCTACTGTAATAGCCTATTTAGTCACTTTTGACCCCTACAATCCATTTTCTAAAGGGACAGTTGTCTTTTGAACATGGAAATCAATATAACTTCTGAGGTAATGAATTTAAATCTTTTTTTTTTTCTTTTAGAGTCAGAGTTTCACTCTTGTTGCCCAGGCTGGAGTGCAATGGTGTGATCTCGGCTCACTGCAACCTCCACCTCCTGAGTTCAAGCGATTCTCCTGCCTCAGCCTCTCGAGTAACTGGGATTACAGGCACCTGCCACCATGCCCAGCTAATGTTTGTATTTTTAGTAGAGACGGGGTTTCGCCATGTTGGCCAGGCTGGTCTCGAACTCCTGACCTCAGGTAATCTGCCCTCCTTGGCCTCCCAAAGTGCTGGGATTACAGTCATGAGCCACCACACCTGACCAATGAATTTAAATCTTTGCACTGCTTTTCATTATCCGGGAGTAAATTCCATGTCCTTACCATGGCCTTCAAGGTCCTTAATGACCTGACCCATGATTATCTCTGTGACCTAATCCAAATCATTCTTCTCCTCATTTGCTACTCCCCAAACACATTGGCCTTTGTGCTATTCCTTCAAATAAACACCCCAAGCTCTTTCAGGCCCTGGAAATTTGTACTAGTAAATGTTTTTTCCCTGATCTTCAGCTGTCACTTCAAAGAGCTTCTTTGATCACTCTACAGTAGCATCTCACCCACCTACATTACCTTTTAACGTTTTTTGTTTACTTGCTTATTCTTTGCAATGTGAGAATTTCAGGATGTAAGCTCCATGAGGGCTTGACCCTTCTTTGTCTTGTTCAATACTTTATCCTCAGCAACTGGAATGGTGCCTGGCACCAAGTGTTTCATCTACGTTGAAGCAATAAATGGACTAAGAAAACACAAATTAGATGAGGATTAATTACTGGCTTAAGATTTCAGTATGGTTTTGTTTTTTCTGGTTTTTTTTGTTTTGTTTTGTATTTTTGAGATGGAGTCTCACTCTGTTGCCTAGGCTGGAGTGCAGTGGCGTGATCTCAGCTTACTGAAACCTCTGCCTCCCAGGTTCAAGCAATTCTCCTGCCTCAGCCTCCCGAGTAGCTGAGATTACAGGTGCTCACCGCCATGCCTGGCTAATATTCTTTCTGTATTTTTAGTAGAGACAGGGTTTCACCATGTTGGCCAGGCTGGTCTCGAACTCCTGACCTCAAGTGATCTGCCTGCCTCGGCCTCCCAAAGTGCTGGGATTACAGGTGTGAGCCACCACACCCAGCATCAGTATGGTTTTAAAAAAAGTCAAAGTGATAGCTGATTTCCAAACATGTTCCAAACAATACCATCCCTCACTATATTTGCATGTTACTCCTCCCATCAAGAGGTGAAGTTTGTCCAGGTGCAGTGGCTCACGCATATAATCCTAGCACTTTGGGAGGCTGAGAGGGGCAGATCACCTGAGATCAGGAGTTTGAGATCACCTGAGCAATATGGCAAAACCCTGTCTCTACTAAAAATACAAAAATTAGCCGGGCGTGGTGGCACACGCCTGTAGTCCCAACTACTTAGGAGGCTGAAGCAAGAGAATTGCTTGAACCTGGGAGGCGGAGGTTGTACTGAGCCAAGATCATGTCACTGCACTCCAGCCTGGGGCGACAGGAATGAAACCCTGTCTACAAAAAAAAAAAAAAGAGGTGAAGTTTGTGTCCCTTCTGCTCTCATCTGGACTGCTCTCATCTGGGCTGAGCCTGTGATATTCTGACCAGAAGAATGTGGAGGAAGTAAAGTTCTAGGATTTCTGCCCCAGACTTTAAGATGGTCTGGGTCTGGCAGCTTCTGTTTCCAAGCCACCATGTAGAGAGGCCTTGGAGGATGACATCATAGGCATGGAGAGACCACACAGAAGAGCACCAGCTGCCCTTTCCCAGCAAACTCGTGGGAAACCCAAGTGAGACCTGTGGAAGAACTGCCCATCCCATCCACAGAATTGTGAGATACAATAAAGGGTTGTATTAAGCCTCTTAAGTTTTGTAGTTTTGCATTTTGACAATACAAAACAGTCAATAATATTTTCATTTATTATTAAACAAAATTATGCATTATACCAATGTTTGGGTAATTCCGAGTTACTCTTTTTTTTTTTCTTTTTTTTTTTTTGAGACAGGGTCTTGCTTTCTCACGTAGGCTGGAGTGCATGGAGTGCAGTGGTACGATCTTAGCTCACTGCAGCCTTAACTTTCTGGGCTCAAGCAATCCTCCCATCTCAGCCCCCTGTGTAGCTAGGACTATAGGCATGTGTCACCATGCCCAGGTAATTTTTGAATTTTTTTTGTAGAGACAGGGTTTCACCACGTTGCCCAGGCTGGTCTTGAACTCCTGGAATCAAGTGATCTGCCCACCTCAGCTTCCCAAAGTCCTGGGATTTCAAGTGTGAGCTGCTGCTCCTGGCTGGTAATTCCAAATTAAATAATGCACCAACATCAGGTCATTCTAAACAATCCAAGTGTTTTTACTCACCTATATGCTCTTCCAGATCTTTTTTCCTATATCACTAAAATCAGAATATAGATTTTTTCCTCTTGTCACTTTGAATGGATTTGATAATATTCCACAGTTTTCTAGTTCCTTAGAAATGGGATTTAGTGAGCTATGATGGTGCCATTGCACTCTATCCTGGGAGACAGATTGATACCCTGTCTAACCAACCAACCAAATAACAGCAACAACAAAAATGTGTTTACATACAGCAGGGTCCATGTCATTCTTGTCCCTTCCTGGGGAGAGGCCCTGGGAATCATACAGCACAAACAATAGTTGGGCACATAAGAAAATCAAGCATTGGGCCAGGTGCGGTGGCTCACGCCTGTAATCTCAGCACTTTGGGAGGTTGAGGCGGGCAGATCACTTGAGGTCAGGAGTTTGAGACCAGCCTATCCAATATGGTGAAACCCTGTCTCTACTAAAATACAAAAATTAGCCGGGTGTGGCAGTGCGTGCCTGTAATCGGAGCTACTTGGGAGGCTGAGACAGGAGAATCACTTGAACCCGGAAGGCAGAGGTTGCAGTGGAGCCAAGGTCATGCCACTGCACTCCAGCCTGTGTGACAAAGTGAGACTCCATCTCAAAAAAAAAAAAAAAAAAAAAAAAGACAATCAAGCATTAATGGAATATGATGTACACCAGCTTGTCTGGGATTGTTTAGTCCCTCATCTCTTCCTTCTTCCAGCCAGCCCCTAGAAGGGACTGGGGGAAAGTTTTATAAAGCTGGGAAAAGACAAGGTCTTTGGAGGTTTATTGGTTATACATCGTAGAGATTTCCAGGCATGAGTAGATCTTGGGTGGAAGAGTTTTTTCTTTCTTTTTTCCATTTTATTTTTTCTAGTCTTTTTCTTTTTTGTGGCCATCTACTTAGAAGGTGATTTTGACTCTGGAGACTGGTGACTTTGACTTTGGAATTACTGGATGGGCACAGTGGCTCACACTTGTAATCCCAGCACTTTGGGAAGCCGAGGCAGGTGGATTGCTTGAATTCAGGAGCTCAAGACCAGCCTGCGCAACATGGTGAAGCCCTGGAGAGCTAAGGACTACGCGCTGAGCAAGAGGAAAGAATGCAAGATCGTCATAATATTTGCCCCAAGATTCTGAAAGAGGCAAAGAGGACCTTTAAGTTTCCTTCTAGGTGGTCCACTCCTTTGAAGGCCCCAGGATGGGTGTGGGGTTTCAGGACAGAAGGTATGCCTATACATAAAGATGTTAGATTTGGCCGAAGCACGAATCCTCTTCCCTTCTCTTTCCTCTTTCTATTTCTGATGGTGATGGGGACAGAGTAGCAGTGACAGTGACTGTGAATATGGGATTTTTCATTTGTTGCGCCAACAAGGAGGAAGGAGGAAGGAGGTGGAGGAAGGAGGGTGTAAATCAAGCGACATAGGGCTACTCTTAGTACTATTTCAAGTAAGATTTATATGGGTTTTGGTGGGTTGTCCTGCAACATCTGCCATTATTTACAACTTTGTTTCTACGGGAAATTATTCTGTCTTCCACACAGCTGACCTACAAAATGAATTCGGAAAGGATATAAAGGAGTAGTTATTTTACTTCTATTAGCAACTATCACCACCAGAGGGCATAGGTGGATTAGGAAGAGAAAGAAAGGCAAAACTGGTCTAACCTATGGAATATTGATTTTTTTTTAAATTGTGAAAAACGCGTATTGAGATGTACCCTCTTAACAAAATCTTAAATGTACCTGATTGTTACGTATATGCACATTGTTGTACAGCGTATCTCTAGAAATGTCTCATCTAGCATGACTGAAATCCTATACCCATCAAATTGCAACTAATTTTCCCCTCTCCAAAAACACCATTCTAGTTTGTATGAGTTTGACTCCTTTAGATGCCTCATGTAAGAAGAATCAGGCAGTGTTGTTGTTAGTGTTGTTTTTGAGATGGGCTTATTTCACTTAGCATAATGTCTTCCAAACTCTTCTTGCAGCATATGACAGGATTTCCTTCTCTTTTTAAGACCTTCATTTGTAGGTCAGTTATGTGGAAGACAGAATAATTTCCCCATAGAAACAATGTTATAAATAATGGCAGATATTGCAGGACAGCTCTGCTGAATAATATTCCATTGTGTATATATATCACATTTTCTTTATCCATTCATCCACTGATGGACATTCAGTTTTTTTCTACCTCTTGGCTATTGTGAATAACACAGCAATGAATATGGGAGTACGAATATCTTTTCAAGATCCCATTTTCAATTCTTTTGGATAAATACCAGAAGTGGTATTGCCAGATCATACAACAGTTCAATTTTTAATTTTTTGGAGAAACTTTCATACTGTTTTCCATATGGCTGTAGCATTTTACATTCCCACCAACAGTGTACACATGTTCAAATTTCTCCATATCCTCAACACTTATGTATTTTTGGTAATGGCCATACTAACAAGTGTGAGGTGATATCTCACTATAGTTTTGACTTTCATTTCCCTGATGATTAGTGACACTGGGCATCGTGTGTGTTTGTGTGTGCGTGTGTGTGTATCTGAAACAGAGTCTTGCTTTGTCACCCATGCTGGAGTATGGCCCACTGCAGTCTTGATCTCCTGAGCTCAAGCAATCCACCTCAGCCTCCCAAGTAGCTGGACTACATGTGTGTGCCACCACAACCTAATTTTTAAAAAGTTTTTGTTTTGTAGAGACGAGGCCTCACTATGTTGCCCAGGCTGGTCTTGAACTTCTAGGCTCAAGTGATCTGCCTGCCTCAGCCTCCCAAGTGTTGGGATTACAGGCATGAGCCACCATGACTGGCTCTGGGCATCTTTTTTATAAACCTATTGGCTATTTGTAAGTCTACTTTGGAGGAATGTCTATTCAGGGTCTTTGCCCATTTTCGAATCAGGTTATTTGTATTTTTGCTATTAAATTAAATG
Source organism: Rhinopithecus bieti (assembly GCF_001698545.2). Classification (NCBI taxonomy): domain Eukaryota; kingdom Metazoa; phylum Chordata; class Mammalia; order Primates; family Cercopithecidae; genus Rhinopithecus; species Rhinopithecus bieti. The sequence continues at coordinate 618,008 of NW_016803302.1, forward strand.
AGTTTCTTATATATTTTGGACATTAACCCCATATCATATATATGGTTTGCGAACATTTTCTCTCATTCCATAGGTTGCCTTTTCACTCTGTTGGTTATTTCTTTTGCTGCATGGAAGCTGTTTAGTTTGATGCAGTCTCATGCATCTATTCCTCCTTTTATTACTTATGCTTTCGGTGTTGTATCAGCACTGATTCTTATACTTTAAAAATTCCTGCAGGCCAGGCGTGGTGGCTCATGCCTGCAATCCCAGCACTTTGGGAGGCTGAGGTGGCAGGATCACTTGAGCCCAGGAGTCTGAGACCAGCCTGTGCATCATAGTGAGACCCCACTTCTATACAACAAACAAAAAATAAAAAATAAAAATTTCTGCAAATCTTCAAAATTAAATCATTTTTGCTGTCCTGCTTCTATAATACATACTAACATAAATGTGCATGTAAGAAAACTTGTATGCTTATAAAATCAACAGATTTATAATCTAAAAGTTTATCAAATTAATGAAAATTAGTATCACTATGAGGCATGATGTTTTCCTGAAAATACGTTTCTTTTCGCAAAGTGAGTACAGTAAAATACTCCAATATACTCGAATTCAGCATCTTTCTGTGATCATGTTCCACTTTTCTCTTTCTGAAACACTACAGGTCTTTATTTACAGGCCATGCATCTTTTTGTCTTTCACTTGGCTTGAACATTTCACTATGGAAAAGTCTACCTCTGTTCTCTCGTTGGCCAGGGACAAAGTTCTCCCATTTAGGGACAAACATTGGATCAATGTAAATAATGCAAACACAGGCACATTAAATCACAAGCATTTTATTGAAATGAAAATAAAACTTTAAATTATCCAATAAACCCCACAGACTTTCTTTTTTTAAAATTATTATTTATTTAAAAAATAAATAGAGACGAGGTCTCACTATGTTGCCCAGGCTGGTGTTGAACTTCTGAGCTCACGCGATCCACCCGCCTCAGCCTCCTAAAGTGCTGGGATTACAGGTGTGAGCCACCATTCCCAGCCACCTCACAGACTTTCAAGTTGAAATCTAGGCCAAGCATGGTGGCTCACACTTGTAATCCCAGCACTTTGGGAGGCTGAGGTGGGAGGATCACTTGAGCTAGAAGTTTGAGACCAGCCTGGACAACTTGGCAAAACCCAAGAAAACAAAAAACAAAAATGCCAGATATGGTGGAGTATGTCTGTAGTCCCAGCTACTTGGGTTGGGGGCTGAGGAGGGAGGATCACTTGAGCCTGGGAGGTAGAGGCTGCAGTGAGCCATGTTTGTGCCACTGCACTCCAGCCTGGGCGAACAGAACAAGACCTTATCTCAACAACAACAACAACAATGAAAAAAAAAAAAGAAAAAGAAAATCTACAGACCCCAATTTGACCTCTGCTAATAGAGGATAAGGGGCTCAAAGTGTTGTAGGTATGTTGACCTGACAGCATGGTTTGCCTGTGTGGTCCCTGGCTTACGTCTTTTTTCCCCAGCACCCACTTTCACTTTCAAAAGTGTCCTCATTTGGACACAAAGACATACAGAGTGATATAATGGACTTTGGGGATGGGGTGGGGGGTAGTTGGATAGGGGGATGGATAAAATATTACATATTGAGTACAGTGTACACTGTTTGGGGGACAGGTGCACTAAATTCTCAAAATTCACCACTAAGGAACTCATCCACGTAACCAAAAACCACCTGTGCCCCTCAAATTATTGAAATTTTAAAATATGTCCTCATGTGGACAATAAAATATAAGGTTATACACCCTGGTTACAGTCATCCTGGCCTAGGGTTTTAAGATCAGTAAAGACCTGTGCCTTAACAGTAGGAGTTAGGAAATAAAGGGGTCAATGTCATTTATAGAACTTTCAGAGACTTCTCTCAGGAAGCATATCTAGTTCAATATGAGTGAAGCTTTGAGGGCCCAACTGAACTTCATATATCTTGTTCAGATCTCCTTTTGTGACTCAGACCTCAATAGTTCCCCTACTCCCACACCCCTGAAACACCACCTCAAAACACAGGCTATAAGAAAGGAAACAAAGAGAAAGATTTCATCACAATTAGGATCCCCTGAGATATGAGAGCATATAAGGTCATTTTAGGATAGGAAGAATGAAGCTTCTCAAAGAGTCAAATTTACTCAGAAAAACTGGAAGACAGGACAGCAGTTTTGCAATCACATGACATAATTTGGCTGATGTGAATAGGGATTGCTACACAACAAAATGATTCCTCAATGACAAGTCTCAAGATGAAATCCAGTTGCCAACGTGACTTCAAATGGTTTGGTGTTAACAATGATGAAAAGATGGAATGAAATCATGATTTTTAAGGAGATTGAGAAATATTTTTCTAATAAAGTGTTTTGAGAGAAAGTGTATGTTCGTGTGTGTGTGTGTGTTGGACCATATCCAAGAATGAAAGTGGCACACAAACTGAAATATGCTGAGATTGGTTTGTTGGAGCAAAAAAGATCATCTTGGCAATCTCAAGTCCTTATTCCTTTAGAGGACGACTATTATTAGCACTATTTAATATCTATGAAGCCCCAGCTGGGGCAACTCATCATAATGGGCAGGGAAGGAAGAGAGGAAAATGTATCATTTGTCCCAGGCATGAGCACTAGGTGTGGGGAAAAGGTCTTTTAAGATATTTTAAGTTATCTGTGAGAAGGTTTAGGAGGTTTCATAGATTTTCAGAGATCTCTCTGCCCCAGAGAGAAAGTGATTCAATAATCATCTATTCTGACTTTGTTCGACGCGTAGGATATAGAAAAATAAATAAAACTGGGTCTCTGTTGTCAAGAATTTACGTTCCAGTAAGTTAAGTTTTCTAAATTATTTGAATACAACCTTCAAAATCTTTGCCATATCATCTGTATAATAGTACTCAATACAGATTTATTCAGTGTTTTTCTCAATATTTTCCTAATATTACTCAATAATTTCCCAATATTTGTACCTACCTTAGCCTGTCCTAAAGAATACCTGGGAAATCACAGATTTACTGTTCTAGGTATAAAGTTTTAAATTACTTGTGTGTGTGTGTGTGTGTGTGTGTGTGTTTTGAGGCGGAGTCTTGCTTTGTCACCCAGGCTGGAGTACAGTGACACAATCTCAGCTCACTGCCACCTCTGCCTCCTGGGTTCAAGCGATTCTCATGCCTCAGCCTCCCGAGTAGCTGGGATTACAGGCGTGTGCCACCACACCTGGCTAAATTTTGTATTTTGAGTAGAGATGGGGTTTCACCACGTTGACCAGGCTGGTCTCAAACTCCTGACCTCAAGTGATCCGCCTGCCTCAGCCTCTCAAAGTGCTGGGATTATAGGTGTGAGCTACCATGCCAGGCCCATTTTTTTTTTCTTTTCATTTTTTTTTTTTTAGACGGCATCTCACTCTGTTGCCCAGGCTGGAGTACAGTGGCACAATCTCAGCTTACCGCAGCCTCAATTTTTGGGGCTCCAGCAATCCTCCCTACTTAACCTCCTGAGTAGCTTGGACTACAGGCACATGCCACTATGCTTGGTTAATTAAAAAACATTTTTTTTTTTTTGTAGAGATAAAGTATCACTATATTGCCCAGGCTGGTCTTGAACTCCTGGGCTCAAGCGATCCTCCTGCCTCAGCCTCCTAAAAGTGTTGGGATTACAGGCGTTAGCTACCATGCCTGGCCGTATGTGCATATTTGTAATGTACTTTAAAAAATAAACATACAACATTTTTAAAACATTTTTTTATTTTATTTTTTGAGACAGAGTCTTGCTCTGTCGCCCAGGATGGAGTGCAGTGGCATGATCTCGGCTTACTGCAAGTTCCGTGTCCCCGGTTCACGCCATTCTCCTGCCTCAGCCTCCCGAGTAGCTGGGACTATAAGCGCCCACCACCACGCCTGGCTAACTTTTTGTATTTTTAGTAGAGACAGGGTTTCACCGTGTTAGCCAGGATGGTCTCAATCTCCTGACCTCATGATCCACCCACCTTGGCCTCCCAAAGTGCTGGGATTACAGGCATGAGCCACTGCGCCTGACCTACAAAATTTTTAAAAATGTCTCTTCCTTGGATTACCTAAAGTCATCTTTGTAGTACTCTATGGGAATGACCATAATAAGGAATGCTCAAAGAAGACATCATACAAGGGACTGAGTAGCTTTACCTGTAGGTAAATGTGGGTAATCCTGACGGAGTACATCAAGGAGGCCTATTTAGAAGAGTTGGCATTTGAGGAGGTTTAAAAACATATCTAAGCCTGTAATATTTCAAAGAACTAAAGGAACATGACAAAATGATAAGATTTGACAAAGCTTGGTGGTGAGTTCACGGATGTCGCTTTTCTCCTTTGTATGCTTGAAATATTTCACAATAGCAATAATAAAGTATCTCTAGGATTTGGAGAAGAGGAAAGCATTCTAAGTAGAAAAGAAGGCTGGGCACGGCGGCTCACGCCTGTAATCCTAGCACTCTGGGAGGCCAAGGTGGGTGGATCATGAGGTCAAGAGTTCGAGAACAGCCTGACCAACATGGTGAAACCCCGTTTCTACTAAAAATACAAAAATTAGCTGGGCATGGTAGTGTGCACCTGTAATCCCAGCTACTCAGGTGGCTGAGGCAGGAGAATAGCTTGAACCTGCGAGGCAGAGGTTGCAGTGAGCCAAGATCACGCCATTGCATTCCAGCCTGGGCATGATCCCGAGTGAGACTGTCTCAGAAAAAAAAAAAAAGAAGAGAAAGTATGAGTGCCAGGCACGGTGGCTCACGCCTATAATCCCGGTACTTTGGGAGTTCTAGGAGGGCGAATCGCTTGAGCTCAGGAGTTGGAAACCAGTCTGGGCATCAAAGTGAGACCCCATCTCCACAAAAATACAGAAATTATCCAGGCATGGTGGCACATACCTGTGGTCCCAGCTACTCGGGAGGCTGAGCTATGAGGATGGTTTGAGCCTGGGAAGCAGAGATTGTAGTGAGCCGAGATTGCACTACTACACTCCAGCCAAGGCAACAAAGCCAGACCTTGTCACAGAATCATGAAATTCAGGGCTGGGTGTCTGGTCCTATTGAAGGTGAGTGCTGGAAAATAAGGCTGGAAAGGTAAGATAAAGTCAGATCATGCAGGACCTAAGTGGTCCTAACTAACTGAGAGGGTTGTGGTGGTGGGGAATCCCTGGACATTTCTGATGAGTAAGAGGATATGATCAGAGCAGTAAATTAGAAACAGAACTCTAGGAGAAATTTACAGAAAGTTGAAAAGATCCTATTAGTAACGATTCAGGTGAAAATGATGATCTCCCTATACCCCCTAACATCCTGATTTCTTCCCTTGTTCTGCTTGCTTGCATTCTGCTTTTATGTAAAACAAAACAAAACCAAACCCCTGGAACCATACATTTCCACAGGGAAGTCACAATTTCTCCTTCTCACTCCAGATTCTTTGTAGTCTCATCCAACTATATTGTAGACAAAGGGTTGGTAAACCTTTCCCGTAACGGGCCAGATAATAAATATTTTAGATTTTACAGGCCATACAGACTCTGTTGCAGGTACTCAACTCTGTCACTGAAGCAAGAAAAGCAGGCACAGAAAATAGACAACGAATGGGCATGGCTTGTATTCCAATAAAACTTTACAGACACTGTTAGATTTCAGATAATTTTAATGTGTCATAAAATATTTTCTTTCATTTTTTTCAACAATTAAAACATGTAAAAGCATTCTTAGTTTTCAAGCTATATAAAACAAGCTGAAGACTACGGAAATGCAAAACAAAACCACAGTGAGACACACCTTCTCATTCCCTACGATGGCGATATAAAAAAGATGGATAAGTGTCAGCAAGAATATGGAGAATGAGAACCTTCATACATTACTCCTGGGAATGTAAAAATGCCACAGTTGCCTTGGAAAAGTTTGGTAGCTCCTCAGTTAAACACAGTTACCATATGCTCAGGCAATTCCACTTCTAGGTATGTATCAAGAGAAATGAAACCACGCCAACACAAAAACTTGTATAGGATGTTCATAGCACATTATTCACAATAGCCAAAAAGTGGAAACAACCCACATGTCCACCAACTGATGGGTGAATAAACAAAATGTGGCCTAGCCATATAATGGAATATTATTTGGCAATAAAAAGGAATGAAGCATCTTAGTGAGAGCAATTAGACAAGAGAAAGAAATAAAGGGCACCTAAATCAATAAAGAGGGAGTCAAACTGTTGCTGTTTGCCAATGATATAATCATATGCCTAGAAAACCCCAAAGACTCCTCCAAAAAGCTCATAGATCTGATAAATGAATTCAGTAAAGTTTCAGGATACAAAATCAATATACACAAATCAGTAGCCCTGCTATACACCAACAGTGACTGAGCTAAGAATCAGGAATGTAACCCCTTTTACACTAGCTGCAAAAAAATAAAAATAAATAAAATACTGAGGAATATACCTAACCAAGGAGGTGAAAGACCTCTACAAGGAAAACTATAAAACAGTGCTGAAAGAAATTATAGATGACACAAATAGAAACACACCCCATGCTCATGGATGAGTTGAATTAATATTGTGAAAATGACCTTACTGCCAAAAGCAATCTACAAATCCAATGCAGTTCCCATCAAAATATCATCATTCTTCACAGAACTAGAAAAAAAATCCTAAAATTCATATGAACCCCAAAAAAAGCCCACATAGCCAAAACAAGACTAAGCAAAAAGAACAAATCTGGAGGCATCACATTACCCATCTCCAAACTACACTATCAAGCTATAGTCACCAAAACAGCATGATACTGGTATAAAGATAGGCACAGAGACCAATGAAACAGCATAGAGAACCCAGAAATACAGCCAAATACTTACAGCCAACTGATTTCAACAAAGCAAACAAAAACATAAAGGGGAGGGGGAACACACTAGTCAATAAATGGTGCTGGGATAATTGGCAAGCCACACATAGGAGAATGAAACTGGATCCTCATCTCTCACCTTATACAAAATCCACTCAAGATGGATCAAAGACTTAAATCTAAGACCTAAACCATAAAAATTCTAGAAGATAACATCGGAAAAACCCTTCTAGACATTGGTTTAGGCAAAGACTTCATGACCAAGAACCCAAAAGCAAATGGAACAAAAACAAACATAAGTAAAACAAAGATAAGAATGGCCATAATTTAAAAATAAAAAAAAATAGATGTTGGTGTGGATGTGGTGAAAAGAAAACACGTTTACACTGTTGAGTGGGAACGTAAACGAGTACAACTACTGTGAAAAACAGTGGAGATTCCCTAAAGAACTAAAAGTAGAACTACCATTTGATCCACAGTCCCACTAATGGGTATCTACCCAGAGGAAAAGAAGTCATTATATGAAAGCCACTTGCACATGCATGTTTATAGCAGCACAATTCATAATTGCAAAAATATGGAACTAGCCCAAATGTCCACCAATCAATAAGTGGATAAAATGTGATATATATATATAATGGAATACTACTCAGACATTAAAAAAAAAAAAAAAAACGAAATAATGGCATTCACAACCTGGATAGAGTTGGAGGCCATTATTTTAATTGAAGTAACTCAGGAATAGAAAACCAAATATCATATGTTCTCGCTTATAAGTGGAAGCTAAACTATGAGGATGCAAAGGCATCAGAATGATACAATGGGCTGGGTGCGGTGGTTCAAGCCTGTAATCCCTGCACTTTGGGAGGCTGAGGCAGGTGAATCACCTGAGGTCAGGAGTTCGAGACTAGCCTGACCAACACGGCAAAACCCCGTCTCTACTAAAAATACAAAAAATTAGCCAGGTGTGGTGGTGGGTACCTATAATCCCAGCTACTCAGGAGGCCGAGGCAGAAGAATCGCTTGAACCTGGGAGGCAGAGGTTGCAATGAGCCAAAATCATGCCACTGCACCCCAGCCTGGGTAACAAGAGTGAAATTCTGTCTCAAAATAATAATAATAATAATAATACAACGAAGTATGGGGACACTGGGAGAAGCGTGGGAGGTGGGGTGAGGAATGAAAGACTGCATACTGGGTACTATGTACACTGCTTGAGTGATGAGTGCACTAAAATCTCCGAAATCACCACTGAAGAACTTATCCCTGTAACCAAATATGACCTGTTCCCCAAAAACCGACTGAAATAAAAAAATCAAAACACAAAACAAAAAGGAATGAAGCATTCATGTGCTAGAACATGGATGAGTCTTGAAAACATTATGCTAAGTGAAAGAAGCCAGTCACAAAAGACCACATAGTGTATGATTCCATTTATATGAAATGCCAGAATAGGCAAATCTATAAGGACAGAAAGTAGATTAGCAGTTACCTAGGGCTGGATGGGTGTGGGTTTCTTTGGGAGGGAGTTGGTGAAAACGTTATAAAATTGTACTGATGGCTGCACAACTCAGTGAATATACCAAAAACCACTGAACTGCATACTTTAAAATGGTGAATTTTATAGTATGTGAATTATATCTCAATCAAGCTGTTGAAAAATAAACAACAGCGGGCTGTGGGCCAAATGGTCCTGCAGGTGGTAGGTAGGTTGGAAACTTCTGTTGTAGAGATATTCATGCAGGATGCCAGATGAACTGTTTCCTTTCAGAGGCCTGTTAGTGGATTCAGCTATTTAAGCTTGGAAGACTCACTTAAGCGGAGCTGGAAGTTGACTGTAATCAGAAAGTCCTTTGTTCTCAGGTCTTGCTGGTGAAAGGATCTATCTTACAGATGTTTGATATAAGCAATAATGAACTCACCACCTGCTGGTTTGTAATTACAGCCACAAATTTGACCCAGGAACTCAGGTACATTCAGACTCATTGTGGTTTCTAGTATTGGGTTCTTGCATAGCTACTCGGTTGCAAGGACCTTCACTTGGTCTCAGCCACACTTCCCAGACAAGCAATCATTTTGTCCATCTCTCTTCTTCTAGATCATTTGGTTAGTGTCTTAGTCCACTCAAGCTGCTATCACAAAATGCCACAGACTGGGTGGCTTATCCACAACAAATATTTATTTCTCACAGTTTTGAGGAGCTGCGAGGGAAGTTCAAGATCAAGGCACTGGCAGATTTGGTGTCTGGTGAGGGCCTGCTTCCTGGTTCATAGATGGCTGTCCGCTCACTGTGTCTTCATATAGTGGAAGTGGCCAGGGAGCTCTCTGGAGTCTCATATAAGGGCATTAATCCCACTTGTGAGGGCTGTGCCCACATGAATCACTTCTTGAAGGCCACACCTCCAAATACAAGCACATTGGGGGTCAGGTTTCAACATACGAATTTTGGGGAGACATAAACATTCAGTCTATAGCAGCTAGTCAGCTTCAATTCCTAACCTTCTCAGATTTGAAAAACAAAGCTTCATCTCACTGTCCTTTTGGAGAGTTAATATGAGGAGCTAATGGTAGAGTTTAAATTTCCTTCTTACAGTCAGAGTCCTGGCCAAGGCAACTGCTTACTTTTTGTACTGCACTTGGGATCTTACACATTCATTCCACAAATACATATTTTATGCCTCCTATGCATTGGGCACTATTCCAGGTGCAAGAGATATAGTAGTGAACAAGAAATAAAAATCCCTGCCTTTTGTGGAGTTTATATTTTATTTTTATTTTTTTGAGATGGAGTCTTGCTCTGTTGTCCAGGCTGGAGTGCAGTGCAGTGGTGCAATCTCAGCTTGGTGCAATCTCAGCTCACTGCAACCTCTGACTCCTGGGTTCAATCGATTCTCCTGCCTCAGCCTCCCAAATAACTGAGATTACAGGCATGCACCATCACACCTGGCTAATTTTTATCTTTTTAGTAGAGATGGGGTTTCCCCATGTTGGCCAGGCTGGTCTTGACCTCCTGATCTCAGGTGATCTGCCCGCCTCAACCTCCCAAAATGCTGGAATTACAGCTGTGAGCCACCGAGCCCAGCTGGAGTTTATATTTTAATAAGATGGAGTTAACCCTTCTTTCATCTGCTTCTTTCCATAATGAAATGCTATACTTTATTATCATTAAGTTAGTCTTGAATTAGAGTCCTGTGCTCCATGAAAGGTCATTTCACCACTTCCTCTAGGCAGAATAGAGCCAAACTCATCCTGGACTGAAATGTTAAGTCCTGTGAGTTCTGTCTACAGCATAGTTAAAAAAACATCCCATCCACTTCTCTTTTTTCTTTCTTTTCTTTTTCTTTTTTAAGAAATGGGGATCTCACCATGTTGCCCAGGCTGGACTTGAACTTCTGGGCTCGTGATCCTCCTGCCTCAGCCTCCTGAGTAGCTGGGATTACAGCTGTGTTCCACAACCCCTGGCTCAGCAATAGTTTTTGTACACATCTCCCTGAATTTTCAATTTCCCCATTGTTACTGAAATAATCAAATCTGAACATATCCTTTCCTTATTTAAACCTTTCAATAGCTTTTCTAGGTTTCTTAGGATTAAGTCCAAAATATTTACCTGGCCTGTGGTGGCACTGCATGTACTGGTGCCTACCTACCTCACCTGAAATCACTCTGCCCTTGGCTTGCAATGTTCCCACCACATTGGTCTTCTCTCTTTATCTTGAAATGCGAAGCCTCTTCACACCTCCATTACACATGCTGTGACCTCATGCTGTGAACTCGTGCCTGAAACACATAAACTTTCACCAGGTTTATGTGCACTTGCATCCACAAAACTCAGCTCTCTCCTTGAGGCTATTTCTGATCTTACCACATTATACGCTTTTAGTTATTACAATAGTTATTTATGTTCTTATTTAATTAATGTTACCTCCATTAGACTACAAGCTCCATGAAGCAGGGTCATGTATGATATGTTTACCACTGTATCTCCTCACCTAGCCCAGGATTTGGCTCATAGTAGATGTTCAAAAGGTGTTTTCAATCACCAACAGATATTTTGAAAAAGGAGATCAATTAGAACAAGACAACTATGAAATTACCTTAAAAAGTGAAAAAGTATTTTATGGCTAAATATTATGATACAAATTAAAATAATGGAAAAAGAGGGATATGATTAGAAAGGGAGGAAAGCAGGTGGAGAGTGAGTGACAAAGAGACAAGGAGGAAATTGGCAGAATAACAGGTATATTGCAAGAGGAGGAGGGTGGGGAAAAAGAGAACTTTTATTTAAAATAAAAACTAGTGATGGCTTGCCTGGAGGAGCATTTGTACTTTTAGGAGACTTGGACAATGAAAACCCAGAACTGCTACCCAGACACTGATAAAAGACTACCCCAAATTTTGTAATGACCAATTTTGTCCACCTCTTTATGTCTTTTGTCTCAAAACTTCACATTCTCCCAAATGAGATATTACAAACCTTCCTCAGGAGGGCTAGAAGTTTTAGGAAATAAAGCACACAGCAGTTTTTCTGCTTTCAAGAGGGAAGTTTCTCAGTCGTTCACTTCCAGACTCAATTCTAGGAAAATCTGTGTTTCATCTCCCCTCACTTTATGCCACCCAGGTGGTGATAGCTAATTTTTAAAAAGTTGGAAGAGAATCTTTGGTTTTATCATTAAGTGTCAGAAAGAGGGCATTTATGGAAAGAAATGTTTAATAACATGCAGAAAGCAGAGTCCCAAGAGTCCGTGCAGACTTTTGCCTCAAATGTAAATGAGAGAATGCAGGGAAATGCCACCTTTTAGTATGTAGGCAAGAATGACAGGAATGAATGTTCAGAGGAGTTAAGAATTTAATGATAGATCCACACTTAAGAAAAAGTGCTCTAAAGATCATCTCTGAGGAGCACAAGATATAAATTTTAATGATGCCTATGTCACTAAAAAAAAAAAAAAAAAAAGAGTCCACAAGGCACAAAGGGAGAGTCCTAATGAGTGCTCAATTTACAGGAATAATTGGAAAGAAAATGTTGACAAAGGTATATTTCTCATCCAGTTCTAGAGTTTAAATAATGTCTATGTATGAAAACTCTTAGATTTTAAGAAGGATAAAAATTAGTGTATTGTATGGTGCTCATGGCATATAGCACTAGCAAAACTGATTATTTCAACAGTAAATTTCGGAGTATTAAGTAGGTGCTAAGCAGTATAATGATTAATAAGACCCAATGCCTAGCTTTAAGCAGCTTCGAATACAGCAAGGAGAACAAGTTAACCACAAAAATAACTATAAGGTAGCTGATAATAAATGACCAGGAGATTCAAAGTTTTGTGAGAGTTAGAAGGAGAAAAGGCTCATAATCGTACTGAGACAATCACTAACATTTTCATGAAGGAGGCAGCATTAGAGATGAGGCTTTTAAAAATAGTAATATATTCACAGTCTGGGATATGAGGGAAGAGGCTTTCAGCGAGTGGGTGCAGCAACAGCAAAGGTACAGAAGTGGGAAAGCAGGAGAGATTTTTAGGAAACTCAATAGTTATTTTGCCAGAGTAGAAAGTGCGTATGTTTGAGAAGAAGGGCAGTAGGAACTACAACTAGAAAGGTAGGTAGGAGTCAGATTATGAAAAGCTTTTTATTCATTCATTCAACAAATATTCACTGATTCCTTGTGCCTGGCATTGTGCTAAACTCAGTGGCCAAAACAAACAAACAGGTGCCAGGCATGGCAGCACACACCTGCACGCCCAGCTACTTCGGTGGCTGTGGTGGGAGGATATAGCTCGAGCCCAGGAATGCCAGGCCAGCCTGGGTAACACTGTGAGAACCCATCTCACACTCCCCAAAGAGGTCTCGAATGCCACAACCACACCAACTACCCATTCATAGACTTTTCTCAACCAGAGACCCAAACATTCTTTTCTTAAATTAAGTCATTTTTTTTGCCTGCTCCCCAGCTTTTTTTTTTTTTTTTTTTTTTTTTTTTGAGACAAGGTCTCACTTTGTCACCCAGGCTGGTGTGCAGTGGCACGATCTTGGCTCACTGAAGCCTCAACCTCCCAGGTTCAAGTGATCCTCCCACCTCAGCCCAAGTAGCTGGAACTACAGGTTTTTCTATTTTTAGTACAGGCAGGGTTTCGTCATGTTGGCCAGGCTGACCTTGCACTCCTAAGTTCAAGCAATGCACCTGCCTTGGCCTCCCAGAGTGCTGGGATTACAGGCGTGAGCCACTGTACCTGGCCTTGCTCCCCAACTTTCATGATGAGTTAGTCAAACTTATCAGTGGTGGTAGTCTGAATACATGTGAAGAGAAATGCCTTCTCCCTGTCTCACAGGAGTTCAGAAGTAATTTTGAGGAAAGAAAGAAACACATTTGCAACCAATTATACTTTCAAGTTACATTCTAGTTTCAAGAAACTAGGTCAGATTCCTTAGCAGGTTTGGAAGGATTTAACCTGTTCCTTTCTGGGAACAGTGCCTTCCATAACTTGTTCTGCCCAGAGGCTGGCTCTGCTCAGTTTGTCCCAGTGAGGGTGATAACACGGTGATGATCCTGTCCCAGTGGCTGATCCTCCAGACTGGACAAATTAGGACTTTAGCCACTGGAAGCATCTGCTAAAGAATTTCAAGGACAAATTCTTGCAGCTGTTTTCAGCCTTGAACATGACTAGAATATCAATCTATAAGCTGGAGGTGGCACACCTTAAGGATCTGTTGAAACTACAGGAACCCAGATTTTAAAGTGGCAAATATGGGCACGCTGGCTATTAAAATAAGAGGGTGTGTCTACGATTAAACTCTTTTAAAAAGAAACTTGAAATAACAAACATTAAAAATAGAAATGGAAGTAACTGAAATGCAGGGCAATTATGCAGCTGACAATTAAAATGAAATGCAAGAATACATTAGGGAAAAGACCATAATAAAAGACTATCATTAACTCAAGGAGTTATAATAAGGAGACTTCCCAGACTGAGTGTTAATTGGATATAAGGTGGAGACAGGGGCTCAAAAAGCTTTCACAGTTTGAAGCCCAAGTGGTAGAGCTCCTTATCCTCAGAGTTTTAACTCAGGCCTGACAGTAAACACTTTAGGAACTGCTGCCAAACTTGTCACTGTAAGTCGTTACACAAAGCTTCTGGGCTTTGAACGTCCTCACTGATAAATGTGAATTTACTTACTATTCTACTTACCACTTAGGTATCAATCTTCTAGTAATACAGTGTCTCAGAGTACCTAATCACCATCCTGTTACCCTCTCAATCTGAAATCCATGTTGGGCCAGCCCAATCAGGAAAATGGCCTCGTTTTCATTCCTCCAAATGTAGAAGCCATTTCCTTTTTCTTTTTCTTTTTTTTTATTTTCTTTTTTATTGAGACAGGATCTCGCTGGAGCACAGTGGCACCAATTATCATAGCTCGTGCAGCCTTGAACTCCCAGGCTCAAGTAATCGTCCTACCTTAACCTCCCAGTAGCTAGGACTAAGGGCGTATGCCATCATGTCAAGCTAATTAAAACAATTTTTTTTTTTTTTTTTTTGTAGAGACAGGGTATCACTCTGTTGCCCAAGTTGGTCTGGAACTCTTGGTCTCAAGTGATCCTCCTCCCTCGGCCTCCCAATGTGCAGGGGATTACAGGTGTAAGCCACCATGCCCCACTGGGGCCATTTCTTAAAATCAAATTCTGAGTGGCTCTCTCTCACTTGGAAAGGAAGACACAGCAGAAATACCTTTTTTTTTGAAACAGGGTCTCACTGTGTTGCCCAGCCTGGAGTGCAGTGGTGCAATCACGGGTCACTGCAGCCTCAACTTCCCTGAGCTCAGGTGATCGATCCCCCCATCTCAGCCTCCTGAGTAGTTGGTACCACAGGCATACACCACCATGCCTGGCTAACTTTTGTATTTTTTTTTCTTTTTTTTCGTAGAGACGGGGTTTTGCCACGTTTCTCAAGCTGGTCTCGAATTCCTGTGCTCAAATGATCTGCCAGGCTTGGCCTCCCAAAATGCTGAGATTACAAGCGTGAGCCACTGCGCCTGGCCAGAAATACCATTCATTTTAATTCTGTCAATAACCATACATGTTTTAGTGCCTAATATATTTCTAGCACTGTACTTGATCCTTGAGGAAGGTAAGTGTCAGAGGCTAACAGCTATGGATTTAGGATCAACACAATCAAATAAAGGAATAACCATAAATGTTTTAGTGCCTAATATATTTCTAGCACTGTACTTGACGCTTGAGGAAGGTAAGTGTCAGAGGCTAATAGCTATGGATTTAGGATCAACACAATTAAATAAAGGGAAATAAAGAAACAAAGAAAAGTATAAGATAGTAAGTACATGATTGGCTGTTCATCTTTCTCCTTTATATGTACTGTGCTAAAAAGGCACCCTTGTCAAACTGCTTTGCTACCATGGTGACCGTTACTAAGAAATGCACAGATGCACATATGAACAGGTTACAGAGTTCTGTTTTCTTTTTTTTCCTTTTAATATGTAGTGTTTTCCCAGTCAGATGAATGATTATTAATATCAGTTTCCATACAGAGGTGATTCATACAATCACCTCTGTTGATTCTTTGTATTCAAGTCCTTAAAGAAACTGTAGCAAGAGCTTGTGCACCTATCCATGCTGACTCTCAACAGTTTGGGGATTTTCCTGCTGCTCAGGAATCAGGCATTAACTCTTCATGTGTAATTTGTGAAAGCTATGAAATGATTTGGGATTCTCTGATTCCCCCATAAGAGATGCGGGGTGGGGTGGAAAAAGAGAGAGAGACAGAGAGTCGGTTCCCTCTAGAACACTCCTTCCTATATCTGCTATTATCCACAGGCCAAGACCTTTTTACCTGCACTCAGCACGAAAGAAATCTTCTGCATTCAGCCATAAGAGTAGCTGCTTAGGCAGTGATCACAGCTCTGCTTTAAGGATAAGACTCTTATCTGTGACTACAGAAAGAAAAGGTTTCTGAAGGTTCTGTGTGCTGATTTCTCTGTGGCAGCCCTAAATTACATTTGAATGTCACCCCCAAAGGAATATACTGTATGACAACAAGCACAGATTCTTGTGAAGATGGATATTTCCCCTTGGACAAATTTCAATCTGGATCTATATATCTTTATACATACTTACCATGAGCCTGTTATGTACTGTGCAGAGCACCAGACCAGGTACCATGGAAGAAAACTATAAAACAAAATTGAGATCCTATAGGAGCTTAGAATTTAGAAGTTAAGATCTTACCACACAGAAGTAATAATGGTGGAATGAAAAACTAAGCAGAATTTATTCATGGAGTTCTGGAATTTTTGAACTAAAGTATCGTAAAGATTGTTCTCTATTTTGCAGAGGAGAAAACTGGAGCTCAGAGACTTAGTAGTTTACCTGAGGTCACAAAGTAAATTAGTGGCAGAGCCAGAAATACATCACAGTTATCAAGAGCTTTATTTACCTTATCGCATGTAAAAACTATTAAGCATCAATTCCAGACAAGGCAATATGTAGCTTGAGATAATACATACAAAATGCCTAGCACCAAGTCTGGAACTATTAGCTGTCATCATTATCACAATCATCATCATCATCATGGTTACAAATTTTGGTATTAGCCAGACCTTGATGTGAGTCCCAGTTCTGTCACTTATTGTGTAACTGTGGACAAGCTACTTAAGTCCCAGTTTCTTTATCTATAAAATGAGAATAAAAATATCAATTTCATAGGATAATTGTGAGGATTTAATTAGATAGTATGTATAAAGTGTTTCATGTATTACCTAGCATGTTGAAACTGTTCAAATATTAGTGTTCCATTGCATTTATTGACCTATATAGGTACATAGGGAGTCAAACAAAGACACACGTATAGAGTATGGGTGGAACTTCTCTTTGCGCTGACAAAAAAGGAAACCAGTCAGTTAACAACACTCACTCAGTTTTCACTGTATACAGGTTATCAGTGTACAGTCATGTGGAACAAAGAAAATAAGAGAAGAAATGCTATTTGGGATGTTATAATATATAAACTATTTATCATTTACAACAAATACACACCAATTACCTACACAGTGATGAATAAGACTGAGTTTCTGCAAAGAGCCAGTCTAGTGGAAGCAGCAGCAAGAAATTAGGCCATTATGACATGGAGTGATAAACACATTGCAGAGCTAGGGCTTAGAGCTATGGAAGGTTATGAAAGGGCATCTAATCCACTAATGGTGGAGGTAGGGAAGGAAGTGTCAAGGAAGGTTCCTCAAATGAAAGAATTAGGAGTTGGCCAAAGATGAGAAGAGTTGAATAGAGCCTAAAGCAACAAACCTGCTGTGGTGGGTACTCTGGACTGGCTCTGGCTCTCAGCCATTCCAATCTTCTAGTGTGCTTTCTTTGAATACAGAGGTTAAAGAAGGAAAAGACACATTTCCCTCATGTCCCACAGGTAGGGTTATGCTTCTGCCAATTAGATGCACTTGGAAGGTGGATCCTAGGCTACAGTTATGTTTTGTTTTTGCTGGAAAACTAGTTGTAGACACATTGGGCATTTCTACAGCAGTATTTCAGTGTCTAGGTCCCACCCCGTGCCTGTTCAGAGGAAGTTGTAGGGGCAGTAGTTGCCTCTTGATCCTTGGATCACAGGTACGGCAGTATGTCTTTGAACTCAACACTCTGCTGGAGGTCCCTGACTGCCTGCGCCTTTCTGATTATTGCAGAGATGGCAGCTCCTCAGGAGACCATCCAGCAGATTTGCTCTAGAAATCATTCCTGGAGGCCTGCTAAGTGACCATTCCTTTAGACTTTCCAATGATTTTATAAGCTCCTGATACCCGGCATTAAATCCATTTTTGCTGAAAATAGTTTGGTTCTATTTCTTGCACCTAATACACCAGCAGAATACAAAAAATCCGAAATGTGCCGTATAGTTTTCAGGGGTCAGTAAACTAGCAAATTTTTCCTGCAAACAGCCAAGAGTATAAATATTTTAAGTTTTGTGAGCCACATATGATTTCTTCTCCTCCTTCCTCCTTTTCTTCCTTCCTCCTCTTCTTCCTCTTCTTTTAAAATAACCCTTTAAAAATATAAAAACGATTCTCAAACCCTGCAAACCAGATTTAGCCCATGAGCTATAGTTTGCTGACCCTTGATAGAGTGTTGATGAGATGTCGAAAGAGCATGACGAAATGTCAAGGAATTAAAATACTGAAGGAAGATAACACATATATATATATATA